>NC_084570.2:6422500-6487500 GCF_033978685.3 Nerophis lumbriciformis | reverse complement strand
AAACAAATGAACACTTATTGGATTACAACACACCTAACAATGCTTCCGGACACTGGGAAAATGTTTTGTCCCTTGGGAGGATGGAGTAAGATCAGTGAAAAGAGGAGGAAATGAGATATGGGTCTCACAGTGTCCATGCACGGTTTCTCGTCCTGGAGAAGTGTAAGGAGGGCATACAGGACCAATCTGCTTTCCCGGCCAGTGTCGACGCCTGCTGTAACGTGCTGGAGCAAGCACGCCCTCAACGCACTCCTTGAAATGGAAAGTGGAAGGACATAATGACAGAGCAGACTGAAGATGAAATGAGCTCAAGGCAACTATGCTGCGAGCCGTGAGATGGAAGCATTTTGACTTAGACCAGATATGACACTGCCGCATGAACATGACAGTACCAAGATTCCGTCACTTTGTAGTCTATAAACTGTCCATCTCAGTTATAATCTCATACTTAGTCACTACAAACAGGTATATCCGTTATACTCTTAATTTAAATGCTCCTAAGCAATATTACATGTAAATATCCAATTTCTCCATATTTAAAACACTGCCATTTACACGATGGAAGTATCTATAGTTGTAAAATACTGTATTTAAATGCAACTCAACTCAAGTTGTTTTAATAATTCCCCTAAACTGAATGTTTGTTGCTGCCAACACACTAAATGGTTGGGCTTAAGTCTACCACAAAACTTTAATGATGCTTGGTATGCTAGTACTTAATATTTGAAGGTATGAGATGTTTTGAAGTACTTTTTTTTCAATTAAATGATCTATTGAGAATATGTCTGGACATTGTTTATAATCATTTTAACAAAAGAATCACCCCCCATTTAGAATTTGCAATTACCGGTACACAAGACAAACTGGCATGCAGAGACACGCAGTCTGTGTGAGCCTGAGGCTACACATAGTGGTCCATTTTCCGCTTTTCATTGAAGCCTCCTAATAATAATAAACAAAAAGGGCCACAAGAAATTCACTGCGGATCCACTGTAAGTTAGCTGTAATGGAAACCTTGAGAGCATTAGTACAATGTGAAATAGGTTTTATTTTCTCTCCAAGAACAAATATAAACCAAGTTTCAACAGTCCCTTGTATAAGCAATTGAAACTCTAATATTTACAATATAGAAAATAAAATAAATACAACCCGTTTCCGGCAAACAGTTAAAACTGTGGTACTTTGTGACTGCAATGTATCTTTTCATTGATGGAAGGCAAGACAGACAAGAGGGACATTTTTCCAACTTGGTCAGGCTTGTTAAAACAAAACGACAAAAGTCAATGTGATTGTTATGAAATGACCTGATCGGTGGAGCACATCCTACAAAAACAGAGCAAACAGTCTCTTATGTTTCAGCTGAGCGGTTGAATGCACGCTGACCCCTAGTGGCCGCATCAAGATTTAAATGATCTGAGCATAAATTAAAACCGTAAAATGAAAGCCTACCACAGCAATTTAGACTCAATCTAAGCAATGCATTTATTTATATAATGTTAAACTAGTGTAACCTTGCAGTTAATGAGAAGAGTGCAAAATGGGAAAGCGTGTTTTATGGCTTACTGACAAAGAAAAGAGTATCCTTTGTGGCAGTTATGTCATTGCTGTCAAAAGTCCAGTACTGACCCAGGTGAAGCAACTGGAATCAGTGGTGTGGTTCCAGAGCAGGCACTTCAGTACAAGATGTTCTGCAAAAACTGACTGGAGTTCTGTTTTGTAGGCCTTTAAAGGGCTGGCTATTTTCCATCGTACAAAAATGTGTCACCACCTGGCAAGTCCAAGTCCTTATGAGGCTTGACGAATCACAATCCAACCACCGTTCATAGAGGTCCATGGTCAGTTCCGTCTGTGCCAGTCAGTTCTGCAGCCACTCTCTTAATCAAGTCAGATAATTCAACTATTCCCTGCAACACAAAAATTACAAATATAAAGTCTAATTGACTAAGATAGTTTGGTTTAACCGAAAATGCAGAAAACCTGCATCTGCTTTAGAAAATTGTGATAAAACATACCCAGATTGTTCATTTATAACAAACGTCACACTCACCCTCGTCATCAGAGTCGAAGCCAAAGAGGCTGGAGCAGCGTTGGAGTTTGAGATGACTCTGTAGCTCCTTTGCACTGCTGTAGGTAGTGAAGCAGTTGGCACACCGCTGTCTCTGCGGCACAGCGGTGACCCTATTCTTTACTGGCAAAGTGGTCATATCAGACGAATGGATGAACGACACACCCTGCCTTCGTTTCGGCATAGTGATAAACTTCTCGTCCAGATAGGCCGTGGGAGGTGCTCGCATATGCTTCTTTCCATACTCTGCCAAAGTGTCTATGCAAAGCGTGGACATTTCGTCCTCGGTTGGTTTTAGAAAGTGATGGTGCTTGCTTCCAGCACACTCAGGTGTTTTGTTTAAATGTTCCTGTCCACCAGCACAGCTCTTCACTGGGTCAGCCTTCACTTCAGTTTTAGACTCAGTGGCTAATTGTGTGGAAATGTTTTGGACTAAATGTGGATGTTCTCTCTGAGCAGTTTTTGTTTTACTTTCTTTCTTAAGTCCCTTGATAACTTCGTTCCTCTTAATCTGGACATCCTTTGAACTGTTGTTCTTTTTGGAGGCCGAAAGTGAATGTTGTGGTTTTTTAGCATGAACATTTGTCATGGTAGAACTGGTGCTTTCACTGGTCGCAACTAAGGGCTCTTCCTTTGACTTTCTTTTCAAATTGAGACGGGTTGTTCCATCAACTTTCTTTTCACCACCCTTCTTCCGAATAAGTTTTCCTTCTGAAGATTGTGATTTCTTTTTAATGGCAGTGTGCTTTTGGTTGCCTGATTTAGCAGTGGCTGGAGGACAATCAGCAGGACTATCTTGGCTTGAAAGTGTTTTCTCTTCGTTTCCATGGTCATCACCAGAAGTCCCGGCAATATCAACTGCAGCATCAACTTTTGGGACAACAAATGTTGATTTGGCAACTGGGATTTTCGACTCTATGCAAAGACTTGTCTTTGTTGTAAGCTTTTGCTTCTTTGCCTTGCTTGCACCTGAAGAGTCAGTGGCTTTTGAAGCACAAAGCTTCTTCAAATTATGCAGAATTAATTTGTGTGAGTTCTCAGTGGGGGATACTGAATTCTGAGCTGCCACATTTGAGTCTTTGTCTGATGACTTATTTTGTTCAACACGATTGCTCTTAGTGTCCTCACTCAAAGATTTTTTGGACACTGACTTAAGGTGCGAGATTTCTGTTGTTGTCTTACTGGCATCTTGGAAATGCTTTTCTTTAATTTCTAACTTGCTGCTAACTCCAACAAGGCAGGCTAGGGGATTCTGAGGGGTTTTGTCCTTTGGACTTTCACTGTTTTTGCCTGCAGTCTTGTTTTCATCATGTGTTGCTTTCGTTGACTTTGGTGGACGCCCTCTTTTTCTGGGGGCTATTGCATTTACACTGACTTCTTTTTTTCTGAGCCTATGTCTCAGTTTGTCCTTATGTCCAGGGAATGGTGATTTTAGGGTGTTCGCCACCATCGGGTTAGCCTTCGTTGTTCGCCATTTCCTTACCCTCAAATTGAGACGATAATTGGCTGCTGATGTGGTGCTTGCCTTGTTGGAGAGATTCTTTAAAACATTTGAATCCTTAGACTCTTTCCTCACTTTCAGCTGCTGTTTTACCACAAACACTTTAGCATTGGGAGGAGGAACATTGACATGTTTTCCCGTTGTGTTATGAGATGCATGCCCCCTTAATTTACGCGTGGCCTCTTTCAAAGTTTCTTCCGTAGTCATGGTTGCAGCATTTGGTTTATCACCATCTATTTGTTTCACCTTTGTGCTGTTAGGCTTGTTTTCCATTTGCAGGTCCACGCTTTTTATTGGCTTGGTGCGTTTGGAAGCATAGTGCTCTCTTTCGTGAAGGTTCAGTGCCCATAGACAAATAAATAGTTCAGAACAACCGGGAAAGCAGCACACTGCCTGCAGTGGACTGTGCTTTCTGGTATGGCGCCTCATTTCCATTCCGCTTTTGAATCTGGAAGTACAACCCAGATGAAGACAAGGATGCCGAGGACAGAGCCGATGTCTTTCCACATGATGCTGAAAATGTTCAAAACTCCATAAAACCCTCATACATATACTGCATTTATTGTTTGCGACTTGGAATGACAGCTCTAGAGGTTTAATGTCACCGTAGTGATGCTCCAGAGCATGGTAGAGGAGTGCAACACGTTTTTTAGAAAGATCTGTAGACCAATTGCATCCATCTGCTGGACAATGAAGTTTCTCTAAAGGCGCCTCCTTTTTCTTTTGCTTTATTTTCCTTGTGTCCTTAATTCTATTATTTTTAGAACATTCCAGATGTTTTCTCTTTTGAACTGATGGCACCAAGGAACCACAAGTGTCTGGCATATCATGGTTTCCCTTGCGCTCACCTGCTTTGTCTTTCTTGACTTGTGGTGAAGTTGGCTGCATTTCTTCAGTTTTTAAAGTTGCCTGTTTGATTTGGTCATGTTGGCTCTTTTTGTCAAGGTATCCATTTGACCTGTGGGCAGGAGATTTGCTCGCTGTGCGTGTGTCATTTTGTTTGTGTTTTTGTATAGACTGACCGTCGCCTGGTTTTGTCATTGATCGCAAACTTCTGGATTCTGATAAACGTCCTACTGGTTGGATGATCGTTTTGCTACAGACAGGAGGCTTCCTCAGTGTCCTACTACTGTGATTGCCCGATGTCCTGTTGGGACCTTTAGCTTTGGCAGAGCTCTTGGGCGCGGATAAATCTTTGGTCTCGGACACACGCTCTTGTTCAGCTTTGTTAATGGCACACTCTTTACTTCTTTTTAGCTTTTCAATATGATCAGACAGGTGCATCATTGCCAGAAGGTCATCTTTGAACATAGTTCCACAAAACATACACTCATCCTTACGGAAATGGAACATTGCGTGAACAACTACACGTCTACCCTTGAAAACCTTCTGGCAAAATGTACAGCAGTACTCCAAGCCGGATTCCTCCGATTCCACTTCTTCAAAGTCCTCATCATCACCACCATCATCATCTTCAACAGTGACTGAGCTTTTCTCTTCTTTACATTGCATAGATGCAGAGGGTGCTGGTTCTGGCACAGTTCGACTGGAGGTATTGGGGACATTGTGTTTATTTTGAAGCACTGACATTGATACCTCGATGGGAGCTGCTGTTGTCTTTTTATGATTCTCTGTGTCTTGAAGAGGTGTAACAAGGGGAAACTGGGTGTCCATCTCTGTTCCTAAGGTAGATATGTCATTTAGATTGTTAGAATGCGTGTGAATTGCATCCCTCTGAACATCTTCGGCCTCAATACATTTTTGGCCATTTTCAGAATGTGGATGAAGTGACTTTAACTGTTGTTCCCCATCTATGCTTACAAGAGCTTCTCCACCTCCAGTGCTTGGAACACTGATTCTACTGGAAACCGGTAAGATCTGTTCAGTTCCTTTAACCGGACTGCTTTGTGGATTAAATGTCTGAGAAAGCTCAGTGTAAGCTTGGGTTGGCTGCTGAGTAGCTTTGTCTTTTGCTGGGCTTTGTGAAGCAAAAGTCACCTTCATCTCAACAGAAGGTTCTTCATACAGTTCTTGGGATGTAGCCATGGTGTGTGGGATTGTATCTGTGCTTTGAGAGGGAGTAGTAGTACATAAAAATATTGATTCTGTTATTTCGACAGATTTCTGAGAAGGAACCACTTCTTTATTTTCCCTATTTTCTGTGAACTCTTTTGCTGACAATTTGTTTTGTGATGTTAGGGGTTCCAAACTTGTGACACCCCTTGTATCAGCATTATCTTCTTCACAAAGCCCTCTCTGTGGTTCTTTCGGCGGACTACCATGCGCAGAGGAGCGTGTAATTGTTGATACGGATCCATGAATATTTGACCCATTACCTTTTCCTTTTTGCCCCTGTGCATAACAGTGTAACTGTTGCACAAACATAGCTAAATCCCTTGCTCTGAGGATGACCTCTTTGCCATGCAACACTTTCCCTGGTTGTGACGTGTCAGGTATCTTTACTGTAGGTTTATAATAAAGCATCTGAGGGTAGCCTTTCTGTCTATTGCAAGTATCTTCATTGAAGGTTCCCATCAGCTCATTGTCTGGTAGGGAAAGCTCCAGAATTACTTGTGGAGCAGAAGATGGTTTAACTGAGTCTGGATGTAATTCCCGCTGATGCGTGATACAAGAGTTTACAGAAACTTTGGGTTTTGAATTATTTTTGAGCTGACCAGATTCAGGTTTTCTTAAAGCAGATGACTGGTTTTGTTTTTTACGCTTTGACTCTTGCAAAGTAGCAGAGTCTTCCAGTAACCATTTGGGTTTTTGAATGATCCGTTTTGGGGGATTTTTGTCAGATAGTCGGGTAGCTCGTCTTAGTTGACCATTGGCGACGTCAGGTATGCTGTCCAGCTGCCAAAATGAACGTCTCAAAGGTTGAGATGATGTTCTCTTGGTATATTGTGGGCCGTGGTTACCCTTCTTTTTCACAGCGCTGTCATCAGTCAATCGGCCAAACTTTAGTCTTTTGGATGCCTCTTCGGTGCTACCTTCTTTATGGTTGCGTTTATTTGTTGTTTTGTCATCTCGCTCTCCTATTATGGTGCTGGAAAACTCTTTGGAACAATAGTTTGTGATCCATTTTTCCTCCACAATTTCTTCTAGGGCAGCATCAACCACCTTCTTACTCATCAGCTTTAAACAATTGGTCCGCAAAGTAATGAGGTTCCAAAACTCAGGGTCAAAGTAAAGGTCCTTCTTCAAGACCTGTGTGAAAAACAAACACATATTGACCTTTATTGTTGTACTAGAATGTGGAGATGGCAATAGTAAAGGTTTAAATCAAATTTGCAAGTTTTATATATCTAACAGATCTACCTGAAGGGTTTCAAAGCGGATCTGATTACTGACAGGGCTGTGCTCAACAGGGTACTCCTGGTCTGGAAGCATATAGTGCAAATACACCATTTTGTAAGCCTCCAGGCTACGCTCCATAAAGAAGACGAGGAGCGCACATGCCCGACAAACTTCAAGATCGTTGTGAAGCAGGCCAGCAATTGTTTTATAGATCAGAGACTTGGTGACGGCATCACACGGTAGGCAAGACTTCAAAGCATTTGCACAAAGTTCCACACAAAACTGGAGGCCATCTTCGCCCAGCTAGCAAGACAAACACAAAGGACTGTAAAACATTCAAGTACATCAAAAGATCTCAACTTTTTTGATCTTGATAAAATGACGATACAGTTTGATCTGCTCCATTCTCACCTCTTGCAGTACAACTCTGATGAAGGGGAAGATTGAGTTGACATTGGTGGCGCAAAGCATGAGCTGACGGCTTTCTTCAAACAAAGCTTGCTTGGAAGTATTCAGTAGAGTGTGGAGTTTGCTCCACACAAAAACGAGCTCACTGCACAGGGACAAAAGTGGTTGACTTGAAAATAATGCTTCATGTGAATACAATTTTAATAGAAAGGAAGCTATTTCAAAAGTTCCCACCACATATAGTACAAGTCTCCCCGGCAGAGCTTTTGAGAGAGAAACATCTGGCACAGTGCGAGCAGCAGCTCATTTGATTCCTCATACTCCAAATTACAGATGATGTGCACTGCATCTTTACTGCTGAGGTCAGCCAGCTGAAAGAAAGATAATTCAACTTAGAACCAGTACAACCGATATGGTATCGATATTTGGCCTACAATTGACATTTTGATTATACCGCGATAATGTATGTGGATGGCACAATGTCGCAATGACCAGCAAAACTGAGAGGCTGCAAAAAGCCTATCTAATAAGTAAACAATACACTTTGCAGACTAGCTAACAAGATGAGCTGGTGAAAAAGACCAGTGCAACATCAATGGTTTTGAGTGTGTTTGCCAACAATTTTGGCAAAGAGTGGTTGTATGACCAATTTTTTCACCACCTCAAAACGAAATCCCTGAATACGAGAAATGTTGTATCATTTAAGCAAAAATAACACTTACTGCCTTCTGAACTTTGTATTGTTTATGCCATGGCACTATTGGTAATAAACTTTTAAACCAGAAATGTTTTCTTTGGTAGACATACAGGTTTGTACAGCACACAATTTATGTTTTTATTTGAAGTACATGCATACTACACTTGAATTGTCTTTTTTCAAATTTGCCATACCTCCTACTTACAGGAGTATCGTTTATCAACGAAACTCCAGTTTTTACAGTTCTCTTGTATCTTGGGGGTCGTATCAGAATTAATGACAAAAACTAGCTGCTTGTATCAATCAATCAAAGTTTATTTATATAGCCCTAAATCACAAGTGTCTCAAAGGGCTGCACAAGCCACAACGACATCCTCGGCTCAGATCCCACACCAGGGCAAGGAAAAACTCAACCCAGTGGGCTACAATAAGAAACCTTGTAGTGCCTTTTGAAATAGTTTGTACTAATGGACAAAATCCCCAAACTTAAAACTTTTTACTTTCTGACTCTCGTGTAGTCAAACCTTGTTTATTTTGGTAATCTGGATCAGACAATTACCATATTGTACAAACACAGACAATGTTTCCCATAATCCATAGTATTGAATCTAAAATCTCCGATACAAGTGCTTTGTTACAGTCTTTTGGCATGTTTACTTGCGCAAAGCTGGATAGCGAGTTAACAGCTAAATGTCCTAAATTAAGCAAACAAGGTTGGTCTTTTCTTCCATTTTAGTCCATTCATTTATAAAAAAGTAAACATGGTAGACTATAGGCTACTAGAAGCTGCACAACAACTAAGCACAACAGCACACAAGCTCGACAGATATACATAATGTGTCCTTAATTGAACAAGTTTGCAGTCTAAAACACGACTTTTGTCAATAAAAACAAGTATCAAACAATTAGAGTTGCGTATTACTAACGGATGAAGTCTCCAAGGCAGAAGCCTATTAGAAAATATCCAGTAACAAATATATCATTCAATATAGTGCTACTTAAACGTAATTTAACATTGTGGCCACTAGGTGTCGCCAAAACAATTGCCACTCCACTTCAGCATTAAGACAGTGTAAGTCTTTTCGAGAAGTTAGTAACAAACCTACCATTGTTCTTCACTTGATCAAGCCTTTTCTACCATTCCACACTATAAAAGTGTGTATAATTTGTGCTGATATCGTATCAGATCAATATCGGTGTCAGTCAATACTCAAGGCTACAATATAGGTATTGTATCAGAAGAGAAACAGTTCTATTGGGACACTCCTAATGTGAATCAATTTAATCTGTCCCATCCATCCATCCATCCATCCATTTTCTACCGCTTATTCCCTTTGGGGTCGCTGGAGCCTATCTCAGCTACAATCGGGCGGAAGGCGGGGTACACCCTGGACAAGTCGCCACCTCATCGCAGGGCCAACACAGATAGACAGACAACATTCACACTCACATTCACACACTAGGGCCAATCAACCTATCCCCAGGTGCATGTCTTTGGAGGTGGGAGGAAGCGATGTCTGTTCCAGACATTCAAAAATTTAAACAAAAATTTAAAAAAATTATGGAATAAATGTAGTTTTACGTGGAGAAAAGGCAAAAAACAAGTGACAAAAGAAATAAATCAGTTAAAAATAAGTATTACTTTTCCCTTTATTGAAGGGTTGATTAAGACGGTGAGGCGCAGAAGAGGAAAAAGGGAGAGTAGATAGATAGATAGATACATTAGATAGTACTTTATTGATTGTTTGGAGGGGGTTTTTCTGATAGTTTTTCTTTAGGTATCAAGAACTTCACTCCCTTTGCAACATTAGCTTCCTTTTAGAGATGTCCGATAATGGCTTTTTTGCCGATATCCGATATTGTCCAACTCTTAATTACCGATTCCGATATCAACCGATACCGATATATACAGTCGTGGAATTAACACATTATTATGCCTAATTTTGTTGTGATGCCCCGCTGGATGCATTAAACAATGTAACAAGGTTTTCCAAAATAAATCAACTCAAGTTATGGAAAAAAAATGCCAACATGGCGCTGCCATATTTATTATTGAAGTCACAAAGTGCATTATTTTTTTAACATGCCTCAAAAAAGCAGCTTGGAATTTGGGACATGCGGGACATGCATGGTGGGGGTAGGGGTTAGCGGGGGGTGTATGTTGTAGCGTCCTGGAAGAGTTAGTGCTGCAAGGGGTTCTGAGTATTTGTTCTGTGTGTTTATGTTGTGTTACCGTGCGGATGTTCTCCTGAAATGTGTTTGTCATTCTTGTTTGGTGTGGGTTCACAGTGTGGCGCATATTTGTAACAGTGTTAAAGTTGTTTATACGGCCACCCTCAGTGTGACCTGTATGGCTGTTGACCAAGAATGCTTTGCATTCACTTGTGTGTGTGAAAAGCCATAGATATTATTTGACTGGGCCGGCACAAAGGCAGTGCCTTTAAGGTTTATTGGCGCTCTGTACTTCTCCCTACACAGCGGCGTTTTAAAAAGTCATAAATTTTACTTTTTGAAATCGATACCGATAATTTTGAAACAGATACCGATCATTTCCAATATCACATTTTAAAGCACTTATCGGCCGATAATATCGGCAGTCCGATATTATCGGACATCTCTACTTCCTTTCATTTTTTTCTATCCTCACCAGGATGGAAATCATTTTGTGGACTTTTCGCCAGTCAATCCTTGCGAGACCAGCCACAAGCTAAGAGTTCTTTATTGAATTTAATAGTGTTTCTTACAGTATTTATCAAAGTGCTACTAGCACTTGCAACTTTCTTTGGCCCCATGGTGGCTTATTTTGCAGTCATACTCATGAAAACAGAACAGAGGCCGAATCACCAATGCATGTGATTTTTTTTGTGGGTACACAATTCTGCACAATGATACACAGAATGCGATATTGTATCTGAATTTCCTTGTATTACAATTAGGTTGTAGAATAACAATTTTGCAAAGAAAATTCTTAAAACTACATCTTTTTCCCCTCAAACATTTTGGCTTTCCTCCGGGCCTATGTCATATCTAAATATGAAGATAAGGCCAACATTGCTTATTTGTGGTAAGAACTAACACAATACAAACTATGCACACCACAGATTGACAACATTTTTTGCACCCACCTCTTCACGCAGTCGATCGTGCTGCGATGACTTGTAAAGCCATGTGAGGTAGACCTTAAGGAAGAACGAGTGTTGCCCTGTTGTCGGATGTCGAATACAATACTTAGCCAGGGCTAAAGCCTCTGTGACCCGTTCACAGGATAAAAGGTAGCGCACTCGTAGCTCAAAGAACACCGGGAGCTCAGAGCTGAGGCACGCATCCACTGAGGAAAAGCAAAATCACAAGAGAGGAATGGGCTTTCTGGTGTACTGTACATACTCCAAGCAAAATTTCTGTGACTTTGAATCATTAAAGTTTAAAAAGGCACATTAATTAATTTTTTTACACCAGGGACATCTAACAGGCAATAAAGAATGTACCGTATTTTCCGCACCATTAGCCGCACCTAAAAACCACAAATTTACTCAAAAGCTGACAGTGCGGTTTTTAACCCGGTGCGCTTTATATATGGATAAATATTAAGATTCATTTTCATAAAGTTTCGATCTCGCAAACTACAGTAAACAGCCGCCATCTTTTTTCCCGGTAGAACAGGAAGCGCTTCTTCTTCTACGCAAGCAACCGCCAAGGTAAGCACCCGCCCCCATAGAACAGGAAGCGCTTCTTCTTCTACTGTAAGCAACCACCCGCCCCCGGAAGAAGAAGCGCGCGGATTTTCGTTTCATTTCCTTTGTGTGTTTACATCTGTAAAGACCAGACCACAAAATGGCTCCTACTAAGCGACACGCGTATAACGCAGAATTTAAACTTAAGGCAATAAGTCATGCCGAAGAACACGGAAATAGAGCAGCAGCAAGAGAATATAACATAAATGAATCAATGGTGCGTAGGTGGAGGAAGCAAGAAGATGACCTGCGCCAGGTAAAGGAGACAAAACAGAGTTTCCGAGGGAACAAAGCAAGATGGCTACTGTTGGAGGACAAACTCGAACAGTGGGTTGTTGAGCAGAGAGCAGCAAGCAGAAGTGTCAGCACCATCACTATTCGAATGAAGGCAACAACGCTAGCAAGCGAACTTCACCTGGATGATTCTAAAGGTGGTGCTTCTTGGTGTTTCCGGTTCATGAAAAGACGCAATCTTTCCATCCACACACGGACCACTATTTCACAGCAACTGCTGGACAACAGTGACACTGACTCCGATGACTTCGACGAGACGGAACCGGCCATTTTGGATCCCACATTTGCCCAACTTTTCAATTCGGACACCGAAGACGAAGAATTCGAAGGATTTACGAATGAAGAATAACTTCAGAAGGTGAGCGCTATGTTTATTTTGTGTGTTGTGACATTAACGTTCGAGCAACATTATGTTGCTATTGCTCTGCACTATTTTGAATTTTACTATGTTTGTGATTGCACATTTGCGTACATTTTGGGACAGAGTTGTTAGAACGCTGGTTTTTAATATATTATTAAAGTTTGACTGACCTATCTGACTGTTTTTTTGACATTCCCTTTAGCGCAGCGTAGGCGCGGCTTATAGTCCGGGGCGGCTTATAGGTGGACAAAGTTTTGAAATATGCCATTCATTGAAGGTGCGGCTAATAACCCGGGGCGGCTTATAGTGCGTAAAATATGGTCGATGAAGCAAAGTGAGATGCAAAGCCACCACACTGCAGGCTGATAAAAAGGAAAACAGCTTTTGTAGTGCATTTTGTACAAAGGTAGATGGGGAAAATAAAAATGTGATCATTTATACTTATTTACGATGGTTGGATACAGTAATAAATATCACCCACCTTCATCCTGTGGTAAGTTGGAGTCACTGAGTATTGCCTGCAAGGTTGTACTGGCCCAAGCGCCACCAGCCTGAACCAAACGGTCCACCTGAAGTAAGTGAGCATTCTGATACCTTGCGAGGGACAAATGACATTCCTGAAAGAACCCCAAAACAATGTCAGGGATATACAGTTTATCAACTCAATTTGAATAAAAAACAACAAATGCAAGAAATACACTGTCATATGCTTTTTAAACACAAGATACTTCAATCCTTTTATGTAATGCATTTTACTGATCTCGTGCACAAATCCACATCATTATTTTCTATTCACCTGGAATGTACTACGGAAGCATTTCAGTGGCTCTTGGGGGAAGTCTTTTTCATCAAAGAAAAGCAGCAACTCAAACACACTCCTGTGAGGAGAAAAACATTTATTAAATGTGATAAAGCTCATGATTTTGGATTATTTTGGATTTGCTATGGTCAATTGGAGTCAAAGAGGTCAATCTAGGTTTTTGCTGCCTAGTGTAATTATCTATGAGTGAGATCAGCCAGTACCAATACTGATACCAATCACTGCAAATATTAAAAATGTATTTATGGTGAATGCTATTGACAGTTTAACAATATTGACACAATATCTAAATTAGTTCCAAATGTTTGCTTATTATCAGGCATGTGAGCACCCTTTGAGAAACAAAAGAGGAAAACAGATGAAAAAAGAGAAACATTTCTATTGGCACCAAATGTGGCCACGCAAGCCCTGTAAGACAATTTTGAAAATCAAGACAAAATTTCCTGCAATTGGGTACATTTTTATACTGTATTTTATCTTTACATTTTTCTCATCTACCAAACTCTTTTGGTTGTCTCTTTGACACTTACATGTCCCATGTAATGTACCACAGATTGTGTTTTTAATAGATAATTGACTAAGATTATTATCACTGAAAATGTCATGTAAAATTCTGTAACATGCATGCAAAGCACTCAGAAAACGTTTCCCATTTGGCAAGTCTATCCTATAACCACGCGTCCCTCGGGTAATATATTTTCGGTGACCTGTGTTTACATCCATCACATCAAAAACATACCTTCTCGTTGGTTACTAATAAATGCTCTAGAAGAGGCCTATTCAATTGGCAGCCTGCAGGCCACATCCGGCCCGCCAAAGCTTTTCATTTGGCCCGCCAAACATCACCCAAATAGGCTTGATGAAACCATTAAAATTAGGGTTCATCATGTATGCGGTACTCCCGCCACCCCGCAGAGGGCAACAGCGATGCAAATGTGTCACAATGAAGCAGCAGTTGGGTGAGTAGAAAAAGACTCCTCATTAAACCATGGGGAAAAAAATCACTGAAAATGAATTGCAAAAATCAGACTTTAAACTACAACTGGACATCAAAATATGAACGTTCTACTCTCAGGAGGTGCTCTAGTCTTTGTTTTCTGGCGGACCTTTTAAGAGACGGGACACACTGTTCCAGACAAGCAGCAACAACGGTACCGTAGAAATCCACACGTGTAAGCTTCATCACACAACTAGGTCAAACATTTGTAAGTAGATATTGTGCATAAAGGTAATTAGTTTGTTTTGTATGGAAATTGCTGACTTTGTGATGTATTTTGTATTCATGGTCGTGTTATTTGTCTGAGAGTAATGATCAAACCTAGTTTAATACATGTAGCGCTACATTTGACCAGTAGGGGGCGACAACGCTAATTGTGATAAGTAACATACAGTGTGTGCCATGTTAAGTGTGTGAATGTTGTGTAATTTCTATATGTGCAAACATTTGTAGTATATTGTGTGAATATATTAACACTAAACATATTTTATTTGTGTAAAATACACAATGGACATTATACCTGTGTATTGCGTTTGTAGTGCTTTAAGTACATTATGCTTGTGTAAGGTACTTTTTTGAAACCTTTATTTTGTTAGTGCAGACAGACTAAATTGGCGACTTAAGGCTTAAAAAAAAAAAATAGAGCGCGAGAGTGCCTCGCAAGTTGCAACTGCTGTTTGCATATTGTTTTTACATCCATGAATGATGTGGTTCACAACAACACACGCAGCTAAGTTGTGCTGTGGGTGTATGAAATTATTTTTCTAGCTTTAGCTTCGTAGTTTAGTCGCTGTTTCAAGTGGCCATCTCCACATTGTTTAGATCAAGACGGGGCAGTTGAGTGTATCGGTGATGGATGAGAGGTATCAGAGTATTGTTATTTTTCCAAAGAAATGTTCCTTCTCCTCACAATGACAGCATTTTACTCACATTTATGTAAATTTTCCTGATATTATGAGTTTAACAACGGATTCCGTTTTATGTGACTCCGTCCGCGGTTACGTAAATGCGGAAATCACATGCCTTAATTCTTTTGAGTTTAGTGATTATTGATTAGACATTATCACTGTGTCAAATAAAAAGTAGCCACCATGGTGACAAACTAAACTTCAAGTAGACATGCTCTTTTTTCACTCATTCACTCCTCATCCGTTAACCCTCAGCCCATTACCGTAAACATTTTTCCTTCGATTATTATACTTTCATGATCGTGAAAAGCTCTATGGAGATGATGATTTAATTTTCCAGCATGATCTGGGCCCTGCCCACAGTGCCAAAACCACCAGTAACTGGTGTACTGACCATGGCATTACTGTCCTCGATTGGCCTGCCAACTCCCCTGACCTGAACCCCATAGAGAATTTGTGGGGTATTGTGAAGAAGAAGCTGAAAGACACAAGACCTAATAATGCAAATGAGCTAATGGCCGCTATTAAAGCATCCTGGGCATCCATAACACCTCAGCAATGCCACAGGCTGATTGCCTCCATGCCACGCCGCATTGATGCAGTAATCCGTGCAAAAGGATTCCCAACCAAGTACTGAGTGCATTAATTGACATTTTCAAATGTTTGGTTTTGTTTTGCTATTATAAATCTTTTTTTTTACTTGGTCTGAGGAAATATTCTAATTTTTTAAGATAGGATTTTTGAGTTTTCTTAAGCTCTATGCCATAATTAGCAATATTAAAATAATAAAAGGCTTGCAATATTTCAGTTGATGTGTAATGAATCCAGAATGTATGACATTTTCATTTTTTTAGTTGCATTACAGAAAATAAAGGACTTTATCACAATATTCTAATTTTCTGAGACAGTCCTGTAAGTCACCGTTCACATACTTTTTCACAAATCGATCAATTGGCTCATCTCTATGTCTAACACGTTGGGAAGTCGAAGCAGTATTGGAGCAATGGAATACCGAACGAGTTGACCAAAGTTGACATGTAAAGAAAGGCGCCTGGTTTGAGGATGACCATGTACTTACAAGGCCAAACTACTGAGTGTGCGAAGCACGTGATCGCAGCTTGATGTGAAGGAGCATGAGGCCCGAGCGAAGTGGCACAGAGCCTTCTCAAGGATCCTGAGCCGAGGGAGTGGCATCTGCCAGCGAGAGACATTCTCTTCCACCAGCTGCATGGAGATAGAGCAAAACAAAAAGGGTGTTGAGAAATACCACAACAGTAGATGGGTGTCTGCTTATAAAATATGTGCTTTGTGAGGTCAACATATCATTGAGCTTAGGGCTGGGTGATATATCGAATATACTCGACATATCGTGGGTTTGTCTCTGTGCGATGTAGAAAAATATTATTTTGTGAGTATTCGAGTATACGTTCTCACGCAATTGCTTTTAGCGGCGGGCATTACACTACAAGCTTTTCTCACTCTTTCTTGTCTCTCCTTCTCACAGAGAGATAAAACAAGCGCACCTTGTTACATACGTCACAAACTGTCGCACGTGCAACGTCATACGCCCTCGCCGAGCAGAGAAGTAGCAGCATGGGTAAAGTTAGCCGTGGCAGGTGGTGCAAGCGAAGCGGTGCGAGTGGTAATATGAGAGAGAGAAGGTGCGAATCTGGTAACAAATAGAGGAAGAATAATTAATTCCCAAGAAAAACAGCAGTCCATCGTCTGGCGGTGGTTTGGCTTCAAGCAGGAAGATGTTAAACAGACAACCGTAATATGTCAAGTATGCGGCAAAAGCGTTGCTACACAAAGTAGCAGCACTACTAATTTATACTATCATTCGAAAAGTCACCTGCTAGAGAATAAGGAGTGCTTGAAACTCCGCAAGTCAACATCTCGGGTCGGTGCCACACCTAACAAAATGCCGAAGCAACCAGCACTGACCCAATTGAGCCTGGGGTCTTCCATTTCCAGATCAACACCGTATGAAAAAAATAGTCAACAACATAAGGAGATAACGTCCGCAGGAACCTACCACACAGCGAAGGCCATACACTATTTGATTTCCTATTATGCAGCTAATTTTTATTTGACAGTTTTTGAAATATCTTGTGTGACATCATGCACAAAAGTGCACTTTATTTGTTTTAAAATATTGTAGTGGCGTTCTGTACAAAAAGTGCACTTTAATTTAGTGTTGTTTTGATATATCATCTTAGTGACATCATGCACAAAAAGCTTGTTTTAAAATGTCTGACAATCTTGCACTCTGTTTTGAAATGACATGAATGTTTGTGCCACTGCTTAATAACTGTTTAATAAACACCGTTTTGGTAAATTGACTTAGTTGTGATTTCCCTCTCTGCATGAAAGTTTAAAATGAGCATGTATTAATGCAGTATGAACAAGAATGTTTTAATGTAGACACATAGAATCATCATACTGCTGTGATTATATGCATCAAGTATTAATTCAAGGCTAAGGCAAAATATCGAGATATATATCGTGTATCGTGACATAGCCTAAAAATATTGAGATATTAATTAGTGGACATATCGCCCAGCCATAATTGAGCTTTCATTTTTTAAATTATCATTCTAAAAGGGACAAGCGGCTGCTACACAAAATGGCAAGAAAGCACAGATGTCAACTGGAGTTTGATTGATTGATTGATTGATTGATTGAGAGTTTTATTAGTAGGTTGCACAGTGAAGTACATATTCCGTACAATTGACCACTAAACGGTAACACCCGAATAAGTTTTTCAACTTGTTTAAGTCGGGGTCCATGATACAGATATATACTATCAGCATAATACAGTCATCACACAAGATAATCATCAGAGTATATACATTGAATTATTTACATTATTTACAATCCGGGGTGTGGGATGTGGAGGGGGGAGGGTGGGTTAGGTTTGGTTGTTATCAACACTTCAGTCATCAACAATTGCATCATCAGAGAAATGGACATTGAAACCTCGTAGGACTGACTTGGTAGGATATGTACAGCAAGTAGTGGACATAGAGAGATCAGAAAGCATAAGAAAAAGTATCTACATTTGATTATTTACATTTGATTATTAACAATTAACATTCCGGGAAGGGTGTTAGTTTAGGGTTGAAGTTGCCTGGAGGTGTTCTTTTAGTGCGGTTTTGAAGGAGGATCGAGATGCCCTTTCTTTTACACCTGTTGGGAGTGCATTCCACATTGATGTGGTATAGAAGGAGAATGAGTTAAGACCTTTGTTAGATCGGAATCTGGGTTTAACGTGGTTAGTGGAGCTCCCCCTGGTGTTGTGGTTATGGCAGTCATTTACTTTAAGGAAGTAGTTTGACATGTACTTCGATATCAGGGAGGTGTAGCGGATTTTATAGACTAGGTTCAGTGCAAGTTGTTTTACTCTGTCCTCCACCCTGAGCCAGCCCACTTTGGAGAAGTGGGTAGGAGTGAGGTGTGATCTGGGGTGGAGGTCTAGAAGTAACCTGACTAGCTTGTGCTGGGATGTTTGGAGTCTAGATTTGAGGGTTTTGGAGGTGCTGGGGTACCAGGAGGTGCATGCGTAATCGAAAAAGAGTTGAATGAGAGTTCCCGCTTGAATCTTCATGGTGCTTTTGTTGACCAGAGAGGAGATTCTATAGAGAAATCTCGTTCGTTGGTTGACCTTTTTGATTACCTTGGTTGCCATTTTATCACAGGAAAGATTAGCCTCTAGAATGGAACCTAGGTAAGTGACCTCATCTTTCCTGGTGATAACAATGTCATCCACTTTTATAGTGAAGTCACTGACTTTCTTGATTATATTACACCTACACTGGCTCACCTGCACTGGCTTCCTGTGCACTTAAGATGTGACTAAGGTTTTACTACTTACGTATAAAATACTACACGGTCTAGCTCCAGCCTATCTTGCCGATTGTATTGTACCATATGTCCCGGCAAGAAATCTGCGTTCAAAGAACTCCGGCTTATTAGTGATTCCCAGAGCCCAAAAAAAATCTGCGGGCTATAGAGCGTTTTCTATTCGGGCTCCAGTACTATGGAAAGCCCTCCCGGTAACAGTTAGAGATGCTACCTCAGTAGAAGCATTTAAGTCCCATCTTAAAACTCATTTGTATACTATAGCCTTTAAATAGCCCCCCTTTTTTAGACCAGTTGATCTGCCGTTTCTTTTCTTTTCTCCTCTGCTCCCACCTCTCCCTTGTGGAGGGGGAGACACACAGGTCCGGTGACCATGGATGAAGTGCTGGCTGTACAGAGTCGGGACCCGGGGTGGACCGCTCGCCTGTGTATCGGTTGGGAACATCTCTGAGTTGCTGACCCGTCTCCGCTCGGGATGGTCTCCTGCTGGCCCCACTATGGACTGGACTCTCACTATTATGTTGGATCTACTATGGACTGGACTCTCACAATATTATGTCAGACCCACTCGACATCCATTGCATTCGGTCTCCCCTAGACGGGAGGGGGTTACCCACATATGCCGTCCTCTCCAAGGTTTCTCATAGTCATTCACATCGACGTCCCACTGGGGTGAGTTTTTCCTTGCCCCTATGTGGGCTCTGTACCGAGGATGTCGTTGTGGCTTGTGCAGCCCTTTGAGACACTTGTGATTTAGGACTATATAAAGAAACATTGATTGATTGATCGATTGATTTCTTAAGGTTGATGTGGGACCCAAACAGGAAGTTGATCGAACTTTTTATTATGCAGCAAGGTAAGAGTTCAACAGTCATTACACTTCTCCCTTTGTAGTCAATACATAGATGGAAAATGTAAATATGATTAAAGCCATTATTGCGAGGGTAATGGATCAATGAATCAATGACTTGGCCAGATTTCAAAGTTTGACTAAGATGACTATTTTTTTTTTTTGTGATAATGTTAATTACTAATTCATAATCAACCAGCACTTTGACACATTGCAGTTTAATTGTCACCTAATTAAACCCGCAAACACAGTCCAAACGCAAAAAGAGTGTCAATTACCGAGCAAGATAAACATCAAGTCTTACGAAGTTTGCTGGTAAATTCGTGCTAGCTTGCTAAGGCGAGCAGCAGTATTAGCACGCTAGCTGTTTTAAAGCAGCCATTACCAGGATAGTCCTTAACATGTATTTGGAATTAAGCGAGTTAACACGCACTCCTTTTTGAAGTTATATTATTTTATAAACGTGCTAAATACTCATTCCGCAGCAGCGAATGCTAACAAACATAGCGGTTGAAGCTAGCCTTCCAGTTCTGGGGGAGGGGAGGAAGCTAGCATTATGGCTAACACCATCGACAACACGAAGAACGTCGTCTCCGGCGCCCTACCTCACAATAGTCGAGGCAGAATCTTTTGCTGTTCCCCCGCAGCTCATCACTTGAGTAATGACATATTAATGTCTGCAACTGTTTCTCTAAGCCCTCCGCCTCAACCACACTGCCCTCCTCCGCCATACTGGCTGCCTCGCCTCCCTCGTAGCAGCCAGCCACACAACAAACACACACATGCATTAAGGCACTGCAACGGAAACCGTCGCGCTTCATTCTGACAGCGGCGTGCGCCGCATGTCGGTTCAGCGAGGCGGATACACGGGATTTCTACACATGCCGCTGAGCGGTAACCATACTGTAGCAAATCGAGCGCTCCTGCAATTGACCTGTAAACAGTTTTGGAAGATTGGTTCTTACCAATCATTTTAAAATGATATAATTATGAAATATCAAGGTATACTGAACATTCTGAGAACCACTTTTTGCATCAGTTTTAAGTTTTATTTCATTCTGTATATAGGAGTGGCTGAATTTACCAAAATATAGGTATTATTGAGGTGGTTCCGCTTCTTTTTTATTTTTTTTATTATTTTATTTTTTTCTTCTTTTTTTTTTGACATCCAGCATCAGACATTCCTATCATTACATCATATTCACATGCATCATATATCTGTTGTCTGCCCTAAATGTCAAAAATATTTGTTGTTTATATCCCAACCATACCACCCCCCCCCCAAAAGAAAGAAACAGCAAAAAAACAAAAAAAGGAATATCTACAAATACATAAATTAAATAAACAAAAAAGAAATAATAATACATTAATAACAATAATAATAATCAGAAATAAAATAAACATATATATATATATATATATATACATACTAGGGCTGTCCGATAATGGCTTTTTGCCAATATCCGATATTTTAAGTTAAAGTTAAAGTACCAATGATTGTCACACACACACTAGGTGTGGTGAAATTTGTCCTCTGCATTTGACCCATCCCCTTGTTCACGCCCTGGAAGGTGAGGGGAGCAGTGGGCAGCAGCGGTGCCGCGCCCGGGAATAATTTTTGGTGATTTAACCCCCAATTACAACCCTTGATGCTGAGTGCCAAGCAGGGAGGTAATGGGTCCCATTTTTATAGTCTTTGGTATGACTCGGCCGGGGTTTGGACTCACAACCTACAGATCTCAGGGCGGACACTCTAACCACTAGGCCACTGAGTAGTAATAAAATATAGGTATTATTGAGGTGGTTCCGCTTCTTTTTTATTTTTTTTTATTTTATTTTTTTTTGACATCCAGCATCAGACATTCCTATCATTACATCATATTCACATACATCATATATCTGTTGTCTGCCCTAAATGTCAAAATATTTGTTGTTTATATCCCAACCATACCACCCCCCCCAAAAGAAAGAAACAGCAAAATAATAAATAGTAATATCTACAAATACATCAATTAAATAAACAAAAAATAAATAATAATGCATTATTAACAATAATAATAATCAGAAATAAAATAAAATATAAACAGATATATATATAACCCTAACCCTAACCCTAACCCTAACCCTCTAACCCTAACCCTAACCCTAATATATATATATATATATATATATATATATATACTAGGGATGTCCGATAATGGCTTTTTGCCAATATCCGATATTTAAGTTAAAGTTAAAGTACCAATGATTGTCACACACACACTAGGTGTGGTGAAATTTTTCCTCTGCATTTGACCCATCCCCTTGTTCACCCCCTGGAAGGTGAGGGGAGCAGTGGGCAGCAGCGGTGCCGTGCCCGGAAATCATTTTTGGTGATTTGACCCCCAATTCCAACCCTTGATGCTGAGTGCCAAGCAGGGAGGTAATGGGTCCCATTTTTCTAGTCTTTGGTATGACTCGGCCGGGGTTTGAACTCACAACCTACCGATCTCAGGGCGGACACGCTAACCACTAGGCCACTGAGTAGGTATTTCGATATTGTCCAACTCTTAATTACCGATACCGATATCAACCGATACCAACCGATAACTATGTTGTTGTTGTTATTGTTGTGTTTGCTGTTGTTGTTTTTGTCTCTCTGTCTTATCCCCCTCTTGTCCCCACAATTTTCCCCTCTGTCTTCCTTCTTTTCTCTTACTATCCCCTCCTGCTCCGGCCCGGCTGCACCAAATGACAATATAAATACATTTAATAAAGTCAAATACAAATAAGGCAACAAGAGAAGTATCCTACACTTCTCTTTTGTAAAGTAAATCTGAACAGCCGATATGGGCATCTACATCAACTATATGATTTGCCTGAGAAGCTGGACAGGACAAAAAAAATAAAAAATAACAATAATAATACAAATAAAATATATCAACCGATACCGATATATACAGTCGTGGAATTAACACATTATTATGCCTAATTTGGACAACCAGGTATGGTGAAGATAAGGTAATTTTTTTTTAAATTAATAAAATAAAATAAGATAAATAAATTAAAAACATTTTCTGGAATAAAAAAAGAAAGTAAAACAATACAAAAACAGTTACATAGAAACTAGTAATTAATGAAAATTAGTCAAATTAGCTGTTAAAGGTTAGTACTATTAGTGGACCAGCACGCAGACTGTATTGATATACCGTATATTGATATATAATGTAGGAACCAGAATATTAATAACAGAAAGAAACAACCCTTTTGTGTGAATGAGTGTAAATGGGGGAGGGAGGTTTTTTGGGTTGGTGCACTAATTGTAAGTGTATCTTGTGTTTTTTATGTTGATTTAATAAAAAAAAAAAGAAAAAAAAGAAAAAACCAACAAAAAAACAATACAGATAATAAATTAAAAAAACGATTCCGATAATTTCCGTTATTACATTTTAAAGCATTTATCGGCCGATAATATTGGCAGGCCAAAATTATTGGACATTTCTAATAATAATACATTAATAATAATAATATTAATAATTAGAAATAAAATTAAATATAAACAGATATATATATATATATATATATATATATATATATATATATATATATATATATATATATATATATATATATATATACATGCATACATATACACATATAGGGAGTAATCTTTTTTTTTTTAAGCAGTACAATCACTTATCCGAAAAATTCAAGTCAGGCTTATGGGGCGTGACATAGTTGACTCAGTTTTCCCAGTATGAAGTAAATTTCTCCAATTTATAATTAATAAAGGCAGTTATCTTCTCCATTTTATATGTGTCCATTGTTGTTTCCATCCATTGCTTCAAAGTTGGACTCTCTTGGGATATCCATTTCCTAGTAAAGGTCTTTTTACAAGCCACCAGTAGGATATTCATTAATTGTTTATCTTTCTTCAGCCAGTCCTGAGGTATATGTCCACAAAACAAAGTTTTACTTTCAAGGGGTATTTCACGTTTGAAAATATCCTGTAGAGCTTGGTGTATCTCTTTCCAATAATCCTTTATGGTGGGGCAGTCCCAGAAAGCATAATGGGAATGTCTGTTATTTTTTTTACCAATATATTTTAATTGTTGTTTTGTTGTTGATAATCGTATATGTACACGTTTTGTACTGTTCACAACCTCAAGGAATACGTTATTTGACATAAGAGGGCTCTTGGGGCCAAAAAATAAATACAATTTTGAAAGACAACCAATTGTTTTTGCTCATGTTTATTTTTTTGCACAACAATTGTATGTAATAAAGGGATTAGGTAAATAATGACATTGTTTTTTGATATTGTTACATTATAATATAAGTTTGCCAAAAATATGTATCTGTTTATATTTTATTTTATTTCTGATTATTATTATTATTATTAATGTATTATTATTTCTTTTTTTTTATTTGATGTATTTGTAGATATTACTTTGTTTTTTTGCTGTTTCTTTCTTTTTTGGGGGGGGTTGTGGTATGGTTGGGATATAAACACAAAATATTTTGACATTTACGGCAGACAACAGATATATGATGTATGTGAATATGATGTGAAATTGTTTTTAATTCAAGTACCGCCTAATCAGAGCAAAGCATTTTTGGTTGAAAAAAAGAGATAAAGAAGTAAAATACAGCACTATGTCATCAGTGCAAAATATTGCTCATTTGCAGTGGTCTTTCTTGAACTATTTGGAAAAAAATATATAAAAATAACTAAAAACTTGTTGAAAAATAAACAAGTGATTCAATTATAAATAAAGATTTCTACACATAGAAGTAATCATCAACTTAAAGTGCCCTCTTTGGGGATTGTAATAGAGATCCATCTGGATTCTAAACATTTCTTCACAAAAAAAGAAATCTTTAACATCAATATTTATGGAACATGTCCACAAAAAATCAATGTCAACACTGAATATTGCATTGTTGCATTGTTGCATTGTAATGAATGGAATAGCCTACTTGATTTGATGTTCAGTTTATGAACTTACATTCATATTTTGTTGAAGTATTATTCAATAAATATATTTATATTTTTTTTAAATCTCACATACCCCTTGGCATACCTTCAAGTACCTCCAGGGGTACGCGTACCCCCATTTGAGAACCACTGATGTAATGGATAGGAATGTCTGATGCTGGATGTCAATAAAAATAAAATGAAAAAAAAAAAGTTTTTTTTTTTTTTTGCCGAAGTTGTTATGATATGTATAATAGTAATTTGAAATAATTAAAATATTTTGTCTCTTTTTCCTATATATATTGTGTTTTATCTTCATTATAATAACAATCAACAAATACAAAAATAAATCATTCAAGTGCCTTTAAAAAGTGTCGTTATCACTATCAGCAATTGTGGTCTATTAGCTTGGTATCGAATTGATACCAATATCCGTATCTCCCAACCCCACGTGCAGGTTGAGCCCGTGTTGTACTGCGCATGCGCATGCTGTCGTCCGCGGTCGGGAAGACGAGCTAACATTTTTTCCATTCACTTCAGGTAAACTTTGTGTGTCTCATTAATCGAGTTGTCTCACTTTAAAAAAAAACACTTTAGGTTACTGATGTTAAAGAATACATGTGGAATGTTTGGCTCAGCGTGTATTTTTCGTCATTGCAGAGTTTTCCCTTCTCGCGTCATGACTCACGTCTTCGTCTACGGCACTTTAAAGACGGGCCAGCCTAACAACCCACGCATGACTGACAAAGGCAACGGACATGCGCAGTTGCTCGCCTCAGCGGTCACAACTCAGAAGTTCCCCCTGGTGATCGCCACGGAGCACAACATCCCTTTCCTCCTCAACATCCCAGGTCAGGGTCACAGGGTTCGCGGCGAGATCTACGAGGTGGACGAGCCCATGCTGACCTTCCTGGACGACTTTGAATGCACGCCCGCCATGTATCAGCGAAGTCAGGTGACGCTGGAGGTGGAGGAATGGCTGGGCCCGGCGGGCGACAAGGAGAGGTGGGCGCCGGGCAGCGTCACTCAGGCCTTTGTGTACAGCACCACCACGTATCAGCCTGACTGGCCCTCGCTGAATCACCATGACAACTACGACTGCGATGGCCATCATGGGCTCGTCTACAAAAATCATTGCACTTGAGCCATGGACTAGTGGTACTCGGCTCTCCATGCACCACCATAATGACCAGCATTAAATACAGTAGAGTAGTACACCTAAGTAATTAAGTATAAGCAGGGGCGCCACTAGGGATTTTGGGCCCCATGAAAATAATCCAACACAGTGTCATTATTTTTTCTGTATTATAATTTCATCATCATTAGGGGCCTCTCTGGGCCCCCCTCCATCATGGGCCCCTAGAATCCGTCTCCTTTACCCCCCCCCCCCCCCCCTTTTCGGCGCCCCTGAGTATAAGTATATTTAATATTTTTAGCCACTGTAAAATTACAGTTTTTACAGTAACACTGTTAGAATATTACCATGAATTGATTAACGTGGACCCCGACTTAAAGAAAGATGCTACCTCAGTAGAAACATTTAAGTCCCATCTCAAAACTCATTTGTATACTCTAGCCTTTGAATAGCCCCCCTTTTTTTAGACCAGTTGATCTGCCGTTTCTTTTCTTTTCTCCTCTGCTCCCCCCTATCCCTTGTGGAGGGGAAGACACACAGATCCGGTGGCCATGGATGGGGTGCTGGCTGTCCGGGGTCGGGACCCGGGGTGGACCGCTCGCCTGTATATTGGTTGGGAACATCTCTGCGCTGCTGACCCGTCTCCGCTCGGGATGGTTTCCTGCTGACCCCACTGTGGACTGGACTCTTACTGTTATGCTGGATCCACTATGGACTGGACTCTCACAATATTATGTTAGACCCACTCGACATCCATTGCATTCGGTCTCCCTAGAGGGGGGGGGGGGGGTTACCCACATATGCGGTCCTCTCCAAGGTTTCTCATAGTCATTCACATCGACGTCCCACTGGGGTGAGTTTTTCCTTGCCCTTATGTGGGCTGTACCGAGGATGTCGTTGTGGCTTGTGCAGCCCTTTGAGACACTTGTGATTTAGGGCTATATAAATAAACATTGATTGATTGATTGATTGAAAAACTTATTCGGGTGTTACCATTTAGTGGTCAATTGTACGGAATATGAACAGTACTATGCAATCTACTAATAAAAGTTACAATCAATCAATTAGATTGAGTAATTTTTTGGGGTACCACTAGATCAGGGATGTCAAACTGGTTTTTATTGAGGCCCACATGATGAATTTGCCTATATTAATTTTATAAATTGTTTTAAATAGACTGTCGATTTTACAATAAAAACTCAACATATACAAAATTTTACTTTAAAGTGTTTATTTAAAAAAAAAAAGTACAACATTTTACGGTAAATATAAAAACAGTACCGCTGTTTTGTTTTTTTACGGGAAAAACTGGCAGCTTAGTTGCCAGACTTTTACTGTTAAAGTTACATTGGTTTTTACAACATTATATTGTTCATGGAAATACAGTACCGTGTTTTTTCGGAGTATAAGTCGCACCGGCCGAAAATGCATAATAAAGAAGGAAAAAAACATATATAAGTCGCACTGGAGTATAAGTCGCATTTTTTGGGGAAATGTATTTGATAAAAGCCAACACCAAGAATAGACATTTGAAAGGCAATTAAAAATAAATAAAGAATAGTGAACAACAGGCTGAAAAAGTGTACGTTATATGACGCGTAAATAACCAACTGGTAACAACCGAATTCGTTTTTCAACTTGTTTAAGTCGGGGTCCACGTAAGGTGTATTACGGTAAATAGAAAGATGGTACATTTGTTTTTACGGTAGAAAAACTGGCAGCTGGGTTGCCAGAATAAAAAAAAAAAAAAGTGTACTGTTTTTCCATGAACAATATAATGTTGTAAAAACCAATGTAACTTTAACAGTAAAAGTCGGGCAACTAAGCTGCCAGCTTTTTCCGTAAAAAACAAAACAGTGGTACTGTTTTATATTTACCGTAAAATGTTGTACACATTTTTTTTTTTTAAACCCCACTATTTTACAGTAAAATTTTGTAAAGTCTATTCTTAAGTTATAACTGTAAAATCGACAGTCTACCGTATTTTTCGGACTATAAGTCGCAGTTTTTTTTCATAGTTTGGCCGGGGGTGCAACTTATACTCAGGAGCGACTTATGTATGAAATTATTAACACATTACCGTAAAATATCAAATAATATTATTTATCTCATTCACGTAAGAGACTAGACGTATAAGATTTCATGGGATTTAGCGATTAGGAGTGACAGATTGTTTGGTAAACGTATAGCATGTTCTATATGTTTTAGTTATTTGAATGACTCTTACCATAATATGTTACGTTAACATACCAGGCACGTTCTCAGTTGGTTATTTATGCCTCATATAACGTACACTTATTCAGCCTTTATTTATTTTAAATTGCCTTTCAAATGTCTATTCTTAGTGTTGGGTTTTATCCAATACATTTCCCCCAAAAATGCGACTTATACTCCAGTGCGACTTATATATGTTTTTTTCCTTCTTTATTATGCATTTTCGGCCGGTGCGACTTATACTCCGGAGCGACTAATACTCCGAAAAATATGGTACAAAATTTTTCCTGTAAAATAGTGTTTTTTAAATATTTTTTAAAACATGTTACGGTAAATATAAAAACAGTAACATTGTTTTGTTTTTTGTTTATTACGGAAAAAGCTGGCAGCTTAGTTGCCAGACTTTTACTGTTAAAGTTACATTGGTTTTTACAACATTATATTGTTCATGGAAAAACAGTACACTTTTTTTTTTTTATTCTGGCAACTCAGCTGCCAGTTTTCCTACCGTGAAAACAAATGTACCGTCTTTCTATTTACCGTAATACACCTTACGTGGACCCCGACTTAAACAAGCTGAAAAACGTATTCATGTGTTACCATTTAGTGGTCAATTGCACGGAATATGTACTGTACTGTGCAATCTACTAATAAAAGTTACAATCAATCAATCAATCAATTTGATTGAGTAATTTTTTGGGGTACCACTAGATCAGGGATGTCAAACTGTTTTTTAATGAGGGCCACATGATGAATTTGCCTTTATTAATTATATAAATTGTTTTAAATAGACTGTCGATTTTACAATAAAAACTCAACATATACAAAATTTTACTGTAAAAGTGTTTATTTAAAAACATTTTTACAACATTTTACGGTAAATATAAAAACGGTACCACTGTTTTGTTTTTTTTTACGGGAAAAGCTGACAGCTTAGTTGCCAGACTTTTACTGTTAAAGTTACATTGGTTTTTACAACATTATATTGTTCATGGAAAAACAGTACCGTATTTTTGCGGAGTATAAGTCGCACCGGCCGAAAATGCATAATAAAGAAGGAAATAAACATAAACTTTTGCAGATCGGCCTCAGTCTATAAAAAACATTACATCATCACACCCAAGACAATTGGGCACACACGCACACACACCCCCTCCCCCACCCCACGCCTTCACTATTGCTTGTTTCCCCACGGGGTGATTGTCGGATGGCAGCGCTTCATAGCAGCAGTCGACCTCCAGGGTCCCAACTCCCCGCCTCTCTGTTGCGAGTTTGTCGTGATTAAATGTAACGTGTTTATGTGTGCATTGCATGAAGGTTTTTTCCCACTCCAGACTAGGCCCTCTTAGGAGCCCAGTCTAGATTGTATTTTTTTTACTCACCTTTTACCTTTTTCTTATCTTTTACGGGGTGCCTTGTGGCGACCCATCAGCGTTCCTGTCCTGTAACCCTGTACACTGTTTGTTTGTCTAATCTTGAACGGGTTTGTACTGAAAACATAGTTTCGTTGTACTTGTGCAATGACAATAAAGACCTATCTGATCTGATCTGATCTTGGTGTCATCAGGACAAGGATGTCCAAAGTTCGACGATAATTCCACAGTAAAACGTAGAGGGGAAAAAAATGATACTAATATTTGCAACAATAATAGGTTAATTTTACATCATGCATCCGTTACACATATGTACTGTATTGGTTTAGAAAAAAAATGACCCCTGTGTCCTTTGATTTTTTTTGTTTCTTCTTTTATAAATACTTTTTGGACACCCCGGTTTTAGGTAACCGATGTAGTAGCTGAATACGAATCACTTTTATCACGTTTGTTGAACTTTATGCTGTTCTTATGCTCTGCTCTGGACCAATGCAATTTTACAAACAACACGTTGTCATCTTTATTAAGAAAAGTTTCAGGGGTTGTAGACGATATAACTCTCTTGGAGTCTCGTTGTCCGCACAAAGACCCAGAAAGAGAATTGTTAAAGAATGAAACAAAGCAGACCATTTTCACAGTGTTTCCAAGTTTTGTACAAACATGTTGCAGAAAAAATAGAAGATATGTTTCTATTAGGAAGTGGCATCGCATGAAATTGATCAAGACCATATATGATTGTCGTGCTGAAAAAATAAATACCACGGGTGTGGTGACGTGCACACCACTATTGTGTACATGTTCATCTTGTATAGTTGTCTACCTTACAGGCACTTGAAAATGGGCATGAATGCCATGTTCATTTTGATTTTGTACTCATTTACCCATTGTTGCAATTATAGATACAACCTCAAATATGTGATACATCTTAAACAAGAAAGCAGTATTTATTTCCCCTTTGTGATCATGATTGACTGCAGCTGGTAGTGTCTCTATGGCAACATAAATATTATTATTTTTTGATAACACTTATTGTATCGACCAATAAATACTCTCGGTGAGGAAAGTCTGAGAACTTCAGGGAAGATCTAAGACAGAATTGTAGAATTACAAACATTTTGGAAGGTCTTTTTTACAAATTCTCCACCTTTGAAGCATTTCTACGGAGCCCCTAAAGGGACATGGGGAAATTATTATTATATCTATATTTTTTTTAGACATGTATCTCGTGCGCACGAGAAAGTTTCTCATGCGCACTCACTTTTTATAAAGTTCTAAAAAAATATATATTTATATATATATATATATATAATTTTTTTTTTTTTAGACATGTATCTTTTTATAAAGTTCTAAAAATATATATATATATATATATATATATATATATATAATTTTTTTTAGACATGTATCTCGTGCGCACGAGAAACTTTTTATAAAGTTCTAAAAAAAAATATATATATATATATATATATATATATATAATATTTTTTTTTAGACATGTATCTTTTTATAAAGTTCTAAAAAAAAATATATGTATATCTATAATTTTTTTTTTAGACATGTATCTCGTGCGCACGAGAAACTTTTTATAAAGTTCTAAAAATACATATATATATATATATAATTTTTTTTTTTTAGACATGTATCTTTTTATAAAGTTCTAAAAAAAAAAAAATATATATATATATATATATATATAATTTTTTTTAGACATCTCGTGCGCACGAGAAACTTTTTATAAAGTTCTAAAAAATATATATATATATATATATATATATATATATAATTTTTTTTTTTTTAGACATGTATCTTTTTATAAAGTTCTAAAAAAAAAAATATGTATATATATAATTTTTTTTAGACATGTATCTCGTGCGCACGAGAAACTTTTTATAAAGTTATAAAAAAAAAAAAATATATATATATATAATTTTTTTATTTTTTTTTAGACATGTATCTTTTTATAAAGTTCTAAAAAAATATATATGTATATATATAATTTTTTTTAGATATGTATCTCGTGCGCACGAGAAACTTTTTATAAAGTTTAAAAAAAATAATATATATATATATATATATATATAATTTTTTTAAAGTATTTTTTTATTTTATGCCTACGAGATAGTTTCTCGTGCGCACAAGATACATTTCTAAAAAAAAAAAAAAAAAGCTTTTTTTTTTGTTTATAACTTTGTAAAAAGTTTCTCGTGCGCACGAGATACATGTCTAAAAAAAAAAAAAAAATTATACAAAAAAAGATTTCCCCCCCATGTCCCTTTAGGGGCTCCGTACATTTCACTCATTTCACCTCACTTTTCTTTGGAGAGGAGTTTGCCTCAAATAAGACATCATGAAGGGGGAAAACAAATAAGGTCAAAAGAACAAAAAGGAACGCCGTCCTTTCTCGGTGTAGCGGCACGCGACTACATGTTAAACGTGTTAGTCCACCATGTGCACGAATCTACACTCGTACCTCAACTTACAAGTTTTATCGGTTCTGTGACGGACCTCCTAACTCAAAACACTTGGATCTTAATTAAACGTCTCCCATTTAAATGAATTGAAATCCATTTAACCCGACCTCAGATAAGCGGAAGATGGACGGATGGATTGTCCCGCCCAAATAGCAGTTTTAATATGTAACATGCCTTAAAAAAAAAGAATATGGTATCAAATCAATACAAAATAATGTACCACTAACAACTACAGTAGTTTTATGAAGTAATGTAATAATAATGCACAACTTTTACCTTGTCGAGCGGACTTCTATGGTATCTCCTTCCGGTTTTTCATCAAACACACCACCAGCATCCATCCATCCATCCATCTTCTTCCGCTTATCCGAGGTCGGTTCACGGGGGCAGCAGCCTAAGCAGGGAAACCCAGACTTTCCTCTCCCCAGCCACTTCTTCCAGCTCTTCCCGGGGGATCCCGAGGCGTTCCCAGGCCAGCCGGGAGACATAGTCTTCCCAACGTGTCCTGGGTCTTCCCCGTGGCCTCCTACCGGTTGGACGTGCCCTAAACACCTCCCTAGGGAGGCGTTTGGGTGGCATCTTGACCAGATGCCCGAACCCCCTCATCTGGCTCCTCTCTATGTTGAGGAACAGCGGCTCTACTCTGAGCTCCTCCCGGATGACAGAGCTTCTCACCCTATCTCTAAGGGAGAGCCCCGCCACCCGGCGGAGGAAACTCATTTCCTTGTCCTTTCGGTCATAACCCAAAGCTCATGACCATAGGTGAGGATGGGAACGTAGATCGACCGGTAAATTGAGAGCTTTGCCTTCCGGCTCAGCTCCTTCTTCACCACAACGGATCGATACAGCGTCCGCATTACTGAAGACGCCACACCGATCCGCCTGTCGATCTCACGATCCACTCTTTCCTCACTCGTGAACAAGACCCTGAGGTACTTGAACTCCTCCACTTGGGGCAGGGTCTCCTCCCCAACCCGAAGATGGCACTCCACCCTTTTCCGGGCGAGAACCATGGACTCGGACTTGGAGGTGCTGATTCTCATCCCGGTCACTTCACACTCGACTGCGAACCGATCCAGTGAGAGCTGAAGATCCTGGCCAGACGAAGCCATCAGGACCACATCATCTGCAAAAAGCAGAGACCTAATCCTGCAGCCACCAAACCGGATCCCCTCAACGCCTTGACTGCGCCTAGAAATTCTGTCCATAAAAGTTATGAACAGAATCGGTGACAAAGGGCAGCCTTGGCGGAGTCCAACCCTCACTGGAAACGTGTCCGACTTACTGCCGGCAATGCGGACCAAGCTCTGACACTGATCATACTGGGAGCGGACCGCCACAATCAGACAGTCCGATACCCCATACTCTCTGAGCACTCCCCACAGGACTTCCCGAGGGACACGGTCGAATGCCTTCTCCAAGTCCACAAAGCACATGTAGACTTGTTGGGCAAACTCCCATGCACCCTCAAGGACCCTGCCGAGAGTATAGAGCTGGTCCACAGTTCCACGACCAGGACGAAAACCACACTGTTCCTCCTGAATCCGAGGCTCACACCACCAGCAGCTTTTCCATATTTTCATGGATAAATGCCTGCCAATTAGATATTATTTCAACACTCTTAGTAAGTGCGAATGTTGTCTGTGTTGGCCCTGCGATGAGGTGGCGACTTGTCCAGGGTGTACCCCGCCTACCGCCCGAATGCAGCTGAGATAGGCTCCTGCACGCCCCGCGACTCCAAAAAGGGACAAGCGGTAGAAAATTAATGGATGGACGACTGGCATTATTGACTCATTCCGCTTCGGTATGGTGCAGATTAGCAGTGGTACGCTCGAATCGCTCTGCCATGATTTTGATGATTTCTTTCTTTAATTCCTTAATATCATCCACTTCTTCTTCTCAGCACTGTCCTTCACACTTACTTTTTTCCTTCAAGCAAGTTATGTCAATAACTACAGCTGTAAGCTAATGCCAGCGAGTAAGACCAGATGTTTTGGGTGGGTCTTTACTGTGGTATTTTTTCTACGCCAACCAATGACGGGAATGCTTGTAACAATTAGCCGAGAAACAGCTCGGCTAAGCTGAGCTGGAACATCAATAGAAATTCAAACTTATGAATCCACTTATTAGGGACCGAGTCCCTTTGGGACAGAGGACCCTATTGAATTTCTAGCGTTTTATTATTATACCGCCGCCTCTTTGAGCTGTAATTTGACCCCCTTAACATGCTTCAAAACTCACCAAATTGGACATACACACCAGGACTGGCAAAAATTGCGATCTAATCAAAAAACCAAACCCCAAAACTCAACATTGCGCCCCCTAGGAAGAAAACACAGACAAAACAGCCTGTAACTCCCAGTAGGAATGCCGTACAGACATGAAACAAAAACCTCTATGTAGGTCTCACTTAGACCTATATTTCATACACTGACAACCCCAAGTAAAAATCAATAGGAAGTTTGCAATTCCCCCTTCAAAACAAAAGTTGTGTAAAAACAGTCACCTTTTTTCAAACATTATCTCCTCTGAGCGCGTTTGTCGTGTTGGCTTCAAATTAGCACAGGAGAGAGATTGAACCCTTCTGATTAAAAGTTGATGAAAGAGTTTTAATTACTGCTCCGGTTTGGATTTTATGAGCCCTCAAAGTCGGTCCCGTCCATCGCTGCTTGCAGCTTTAATTTAGTTTGAATCCCTGTTCCAAAAAAAAATCATAAAGGGTGTGAAATGAACATGACATTCATACTTCTAGTGCAGGGGTCGGCAATCCAAAATGTTGAAGGAGCCATATTGGACCAAAAATACAAAAACATTTTTGTCTGGAGCCGCAAAAAATTAAAAGCCATATACATACAGATAGTGTGTCATGAGATATAAATTGAATTAAGAGGACTTAAAGGAAACTAAATGAGCCCAAATATACCTACAAATGAGGCATAATGATGCAATATGTACATATAGCTAGCCTAAATAGCATGTTAGCATCGATTAGCTTGCAGTCATGCAGTGATCAAATATGCCCGATTGGCACTCCGCACAAGTCAATAACATCAACAAAACTCACCTTTGTGCATTCACGCACAACGTTAAAAGTTTGGTGGACAAAATGAGACAGAAAAAGAAGTGGCATAAAACACGTCCTAGAAAGTCAGAGAAAGTTGTACATGTAAACAAACTACGGTGAGTTCAAGGACCGCCAAAATTAGTAGGACAAAACGGCGCTCGCCAAATACTCGAATCAGTGAAGCATGTTTAATATAAACAGTGGGATTTATAACAATTAGGGAGGTTTGTGTCATGTTTGTCCTCCTACAGAAACCATATTAAAACAAAAAATAGATTTTTTTCCCCTCATCTTTTTCCATTTTTCATACATTTTTGAAAAAGCTCCAGAGAGCCACTAGGGCGGCTCTAGAGCCGCGGGTTGCCGACCCCCGTTCTAGTGTGCATGAAATAACTTAAGGCATGGGGAAAAAACCCAACCATTCATGTGGTTCAGTCAGGTTTGGGAACTGTGTGTGCACGTGTCAACATGTGGGAATCATCTAGCCTGGAGAAGAAAAAATGTCATGAATACAAAGGAGTGGTGCAGAAAGTAGGCAAAGTGGGGCCTGCATGTGTGTGTGTGTGTGTGTGTGTGTGGACTATTCACATATTAAATAGTGTTCAACTAAACACCAGCAATGTGTCATGATCTGGTGTCTATTTTTAGTCTCTTTGGTGGGAAGCTTCACACAAGCCAATCTCCATCAATAAAGGTCTTTCCTGGAGCTTGGCAGGGTGCGGCTGGCCGAGCAGGTGGCGCTGCGGATTACCTCCATCCACCTGGTGAAACACAGACATTGATTGCTTCCCTGCCACAATGTATCTCTAAACAGTTGCGCACCTTTCGAACGTGTACTCGCTCTCCGATCTGAAGTAGTAGACGTGGGACTTGAAGTGGAGTTTGAAGACATAGTCTTTGTGGATGTTTTCGCACTCGGATGGGATGGTGACAGAGTAGCCCAGCAAAGGAAGGCTGGCCAGAGGATAGTCGTCCTGTATGGAAAACCTCAGGTTTAACCTTTATCCAGGGTTATCTTATACGTCATTACTACAAACCCCGTTTCCATGAGTTGGGAAATTGTGTTAGATGTAAATATAAACAGAATACAATGATTTGCAAATCCTTTTCAACCCATATTCAATTGTATGCACTACAAAGACAAGATATTTGATGTTCAAACTCATAAACTTTTTTTTTTTTTTTGCAAATAATAATTAACTTAGAATTTCATGGCTGCAACACGTGCCAAAGTAAGTGGGAAAGGGCATGTTCACCACTGTGTTACATGGCCTTTTCTTTTAACAACACTCAATAAACGATTGGGAACTGAGGAAACTAATTGTTGAAGCTTTGAAAGTGGAATTCTTTCCCATTCTTGTTTTATGTAGAGCTTCAGTCGTTCAACAGTCCGGGGGTCTCCGCTGTCGTATTTTACGCTTCATAATGCGCCACACATTTTCGATGGGAGACAGGTCTGGACTGCAGGCGGGCCAGGAAAGTACCCACACTCTTTTTTTTACGAAGCCACGCTGTTGTAACAAGTGCTGAATGTGGCTTGGCATTGTCTTGCTGAAATAAGCAGGGGCGTCCATGAAAAAGACGGCAGCATATGTTGTTCCAAAACCTGTATGTACCTTTCAGCATTAATGGTGCCTTCACAGATGTGTAAGTTACCCATACCTTGGGCACTAATGCACCCCCATACCATCACAGATGCTGGCTTTTGAACTTTGCGTCGATAACAGTTTGGATGGTTCGCTTCCCCTTTGGTCCGGATGACACGATGACCAATATTTCCAAAAATAATTTGAAATGTGGACTCGTCAGACCACAGAACACTTTTCCACTTTGCATGAGTCCATCTTAGATGATCTCGGGCCCAGAGAAGCCAGCGGCGTTTCTGGATGTTGTTGATAAATGGCTTTCGCTTTGCATAGTAGAGCTTTAACTTGCACTTACAGATGTAGCGACAAACTGTATTTAGTGACAGTGGTTTTCTGAAGTGTTCCTGAGCCCATGTGGTGATATCCTTTAGAGATTATGTTGATACAGTGCCGTCTGAGGGATCGAAAGTCACAGTCATTCAATGTTGGTTTCCGGCCATGCCGCTTAAGTGGAGTGATTTCTCCAGATTCTCTGAACCTTTTGATGATATTATGGACCGTAGATGTTGAAATCCCTAAATTTCTTGCAATTGCACTTTGAGAAACGTTGTTCTTAAACTGTTTGACTATTTGCTCACGCAGTTGTGGACAAAGGGGTGTACCTCGCCCCATTCTTTCTTGTGAAAGACTGAGCATTCTTTGGGAAGCTGTTTTTATACCCAATCATGGCACCCACCTGTTCCCAATTAGCCTGCACACCTGTGGGATGTTCCAAATAAGTGTTTGATGAGCATTCCTCAACTTTATCAGTATTTATTGCCACCTTTCCTAACTTCTTTGTCACGTGTTGCTGGCATCAAATTCTACAGTTAATGATTATTTGCAAAAAAAAAAAAAAAGTTTATCAGTTTGAACATCAAATATGTTGTCTTTGTAGCATATTCAACTGAATATGGGTTGAAAATGATTTGCAAATCATTGTATTCCGTTTATATTTACATCTAACACAATTTCCCAACTCATATGGAAACGGGGTTTGTACAATATTGGGCTGATGAAGGCCTTGTTCACACTGTAGGCCAATTTTGATTTATTTGCCCTTATGTAACTTGTATCGAGATTTTTTCACGTCAGCGTAAATAGTGCAAATTTCGAATTTTTCATAACCGACCCAGGCCTTTTTCATAGATGGAAATACATCAAATTTACACAATATTGCCAAAAGTATTTGGCCACCTGCCTTGACTCACATATGAACTTGAAGTGCCATCCCATTCCTAACCCATAGGGTTCAATATGATGTCGGTCCACCTTTTGCAGCTATTACAGCTTCAACTCTTCTGGGAAGGCTGTCCACAAGGTTGCGGAGTGTGTTTGTAGGAATTTTTCGACCATTCTTCCAAAAGTGCATTGGTGAGGTCACGCACTGATGTTGGTCAAGAAGGCCTGGCTCTCAAACTCCAGCTTATTAGTGATTCCCAGAGCCCAAAAAAAGTCTGCGGGCTATAGAGTGTTTTCTATTCGGGCTCCAGTACAATGGAATGCCCTCCCGGTAACAGTTAGAGATGCTACCTCAGTAGAAGCATTTAAGTCCCATCTTAAAACTCATTTGTATACTCTAGCCTTTAAATAGACCCCCCTTTTTAGACCAGTTGATCTGCCGTTTCTTTTCTTTTTTTCTCCTCTGCCCCTTCTCCCTTGTGGAGTGGGGGGCACAGGTCCGGTGGCCATGGATGAAGTGCTGGCTGTCCAGAGTTGGGACCCGGGGTGGACCGCTCGCCTGTGTATCGGTTGGGAACATCTCTGCGCTGTTGACCCGTCTCTGCTCGGGATGGTCTCCTGCTGGCCCCACTATGGACTGGACTCTCACTATTATGTTAGATCCACTATGGACTGGACTTTCACAATATTATGCTAGACCCACTCCTAGGGGGGGTCACCCACATCTGCGGTCCTCTCCAAGGTTTCTCATAGTCATTCACATTGACATTTTTCCTTGCCCTTTTGTGGGTTCTGAACCGAGGATGTCGTCGTTGCTTGTGCAGCCCTTTGAGACACTTGTGATTTAGGGCTATATAAATAAACATTGATTGATTGATTCTATCGGGTTTAGGTCAGGACTCTGTGCAGGCCAGTCAAGTTCATCCACACCAGACTCTGTCATCCATGTCTTTATGGACCTTGCTTTGTGCACTGGTGCACAGTCATGTTGGAAGAGGAAGGGGCCCGCTCCAAACTGTTCCCACAAGGTTGGGAGCATGGAATTGTCCAAAATGTTTTGGTATCCTGGAGCATTCAAAGTTCCTTTCACTGGAACTAAGGGGCCAAGCCCAACCCCTGAGAAAGGAGGCGATTGCCATGCAAAAGCAGACGCTCAGAGAGAATCCTACGCGTGCATGTCGACATGTTTACACTGTCATAAGCAAAAAATAGACTGTATTCAACAATATACTTTTATAGCTGCTGGATGATTTAAGCGGCTGAAGCAGCAATGCCCGCCGTGACTTGGACCTGGATCTCCATTGCGTTCATCCTGCGCTTCATGCCACCTGACTCTACCCCGCTGGCTTCGGGGACATTTTGGCTGGACTGGTTTGCCGACCCTCCAAACTGCACCCCCCCCCCCCCCCCCCCCCCAAGTACTTCCTCCACTCTCCCTCACTTTCTGACTTTTTGTTTTACTTCTCTGACTGATTTAGAACGTCTGGAATCCGTTATATTGGGAGGGGCGTCCTGTCATGATTCATGTCTGTTTTGGTTTTGTGTTGTATTTTTCCTGTTTAGCGTTTGTTTCCGTTTTCGGCGCTCCTTCCTCTTTTGTTGCTACTTCCCGTGGGAGCGCTGATTCCTCACACCTGTCTCCTGTAATGAAGAGTGTTTATTTGCCAGCGCTGCGTGCCAAGCAGCTGAGTGCACACCTTAGCCCTCTCTATACATTGGTTGTCTACATGCTAAGGTGCCTGCCGTTCCTAATAAAGGGATCATCTCATCTGCACGTTGCCTACTGTCTCTGCATTCTGGGGTCGCAGCAACAATCGCAAAGCACCACGATACATTATTGATTATTCTATAATATGAAAAAACGTCTAGCAACATACAATTTTGTGCATTCTCGCATGCATTTCTGGATTATTCCAGATGCACCATCACAACACCTGCGCCAGAACCAGTGTTGGGACTAACGCGTTACTGTAACGCCGTTACTTTCGGCGGTAAATAGTAATCTACCGCATTATTTTTTATATTCAGTAACTCGGTTACCGTTACTACATGATGCGTTACTGCGTTATTTTACGTTATTTTTTTGTGTAGTATCGGCTAGAAACTGAGAAGATCTGAGAGTGTTTTATTGCTGCGGTGTCGTCCTTCTGAATGTTCCTGTGTCACAAGAAAGAGGCGCGTCGCGCGCTCTGTGTGGGTGTATGTGTGTGTGTGTGGGAGGGGGCGTGTCTGTGTTTACAAACAAGACAAGCCGAAGCAGAGTTTCTTAACATGGAGATATTCTCACTACTTTTCTTTTGTCGGCCACAAAGAAAAGAACATTTTAGTTAAATGTAAGTTGTGTCTTGGATCAAAGATCCTATCCAAGCAATTAAAATCTGCTGAAACAGCTACAAAAGCAACATGCTTTGACGAAGCTAGTAAAAAGAGACACACTTCGCCTCCTAAGCAACATACTGGATTTTAATGAGGCACTGCTAGCCAGGACAACATTGACAGAGACATTGCAGCGTGTGTGCTAGAAGGCATGCAGGCTATTTCTACAGTGGAGTCACCCGCTTTCAGGCAGATAATTAGCATGATACCGGGTGTCAAATGGCACCTGGACAGTGAGTACATAAAAATGGAAAGCGAGCTAAAGAAGACGCTCCAAACTCTGCCTCTGCTCATCATTCAGCACTGAAGGTACACACTCTCTGTCAATTCTCTAATAAACTCTTTCATTCTAGACTTCTAGAGTGTTTGATTTTCACATCACTCTAAATGTATAGACTATAAAGTTCACAAACATAAAGAAGGATGCTAGTGGGCCAGGCAAATCTTCCCTTTCTCTAAACTAAAACTGGGGAAATGTGTAGAGTGTTCTGGGCTTTAGACATGATTTTATTTCAGAATTCCTTGAGAGAAAAAAACGCCCGGTTAGGTTTTGTGTATGTAGCGTGTGCCTTCCTTGGTTTACAGCTATGTTGTTATTATGCTGTTTGTTACTTAAGTATGTTATGTTGCAGCTATTTAAAATAGTTCTGTCAATTTGTTCTGGCCTGAAACAAATTGGCCCTTTGAAACATATCTTTGTCTTTGTGTGTTGTATGTAGACCACATTGCTGAGCAGAGTTCAGTGATGCAAATGCATGTCAAGTTGATCAACAGATTGTATTATTCTCCAGTGCAATAACAGTACTGAAATGAAGGCTAAAAGGGCATTAAAGGGGGCCTTAAAGGGGAACATTATCACAATTTCAGAATGGTTAAAACCATTAAAAATCAGTTCCCAGTGGCTTATTTTATTTTTCAAAGTTTTTTTCAAAATTTTACCCATCACGCAATATCCCTAAAAAAAGCTTCAAAGTGCCTGATTTTAACCATCGTTATATACACCCGTCCATTTTCCTGTGACGTCACACAGTGATGCCAATAAACATGGCGGATAGAACAGCAAGATATAGCGACATTAGCTCGGATTCAGACTCGGATTTCAGCGGCTTAAGCGATTCAACAGATTACGCATGTATTGAAACGGATGGTTGTAGTGTGGAGGCAGGTAGCGAAAACGAAATTGAAGAAGAAACTGAAGCTATTGAGCCATATCGGTTTGAACCGTATGCAAGCGAAACCGACGAAAACGACACGACAGCCAGCGACACGAGAGAAAGCGAGGACGAATTCGGCGATCGCCTTCTAACCAACGATTGGTATGTGTTTGTTTGGCATTAAAAGAAACTAACAACTATGAACTAGGTTTACAGCATATGAAATACATTTGGCAAGAACATGCACTTTGAGAGTGCAGACAGCCCATTTCAGTAAAACACAGTTTATGTATAATAATTTACGTAAAACCGCGAGTAATGAATAAAGTTTTCATCAATTAATATATTCTGTAGACATACCCTCATCCGCTCTCTTTTCCTGAAAGCTGATCTGTCCAGTTTTGGAGTTGATGTCAGCATCTGCTTTGAGTGTCGCAGGATATCCACACATTCTTGCCATCTCTGTCGGAGCATAGCTTTCGTCGGTAAAGTGTGCGGAACAAACGACTGACCATTTCGTCGGCTTTCCCCACAGCCTCGCATTTTGAACACATTTCGTCCAATTTCTTGCCACTTTCGCATCTTTGGACCACTGGTGCAATTTGAATCCGTCCCTGTTCGTGTTGTTACACCCTCCGACAACACACCGACGAGGCATGATGTCTCCAAGGTACGGAAAACAGTCGAAAAAACGGAAAATAACAGAGCTGATTTGATTCGGTGTTTGTAATGTGTTTGAGAAAATGGCGGATTGCTTCCCGATGTGAGGTCACGTTGTGACGTCATCGCTCCGAGAGCGAATAATAGAAAGGCGTTTAATTCGCCAAAATTCACCCATTTAGAGTTCGGAAATTGGTTAAAAAAATATATGGTCTTTTTCTGCAACATCAAGGTATATATTGACGCTTACATAGGTCTGGTGATAATGTTCCCCTTTAAAAAAATAAAAATATATACATAAGTAACTAAATAGTTACTTTTCACAGTAACGCATTACTTTTTGGTGTAAGTAACTGAGTTAGTAACTGAGTTACTTTTGAAATAAAGTAACTGGTAACTGTAACTAGTTACTGGTTTTCAGTAACTAACCCAACACTGGCCAGAACACACCTTCGACGTCCTTCAAATAGGTTATTTTGTCTAGATTGCACTTCTACAGTATATCACCCCAGAAAAGCTGGTGTGTGTTGCATATTCCACAACATTACCAAACAACCGCTGGAGCGTATGATGCCATGAATGTGGCGGGAAATGAGTGTCTCCTTGGTACTGCACGCAAAGTCCTCATTTAAATAAGGCGGTCTGGACCACTTTTGCACTTAACAATTGTGCGATGCAGTCCTACACGCCCATTAATAGTACACACCATTTTATAGTTTCCACACGCTGTTTAGAGCTTAGTGTTTGAATCCTATGTGTTTGTATTCTCAAACCTGGTGTGACTTGTAGAAAAAGAGGCTGAAGTTGGTGAAGACCACCCAGAGTTTCTGCCAGCCATTACTGTTCTTGAACTTCCTCAGCAGGTTTCCTGACAGCTGGTTCTAGAAGCAAAAGGGCAGCATTGATTAAAGATGTTTTCTAAATTATGTGCCACAGTATTTCATATCAAACAGCAATAATCCCAGTATCCCGATGTTGATGGACGTATGTCAAATTTAAGGCTGTGAAGTTTTAGTCCGGTGGAAGTAATTCAAGGGAAGTGTGCAAGTCCCATTCAACGTTTGTGTTTTCATAACAATACTTGAGCTCTCAACATGAGGCAAAAAGGATGTCTTGCTTCCATATAAAATAAGTTATGACTGACCATTTTGTTTTATAAATTAGTTAAAAACATAAAACATTTTTAACTTGATTTTCTTTGTTAACTTAGTTTGAATATTTAGGTTTTTTTCTCATGGATACATTTGTACACTTTAATTTGTTTTATGTCTTTTTAATCGTACATATTTAATTGTACATTTACATGTATCAAATAATTGCAGTCAACTGAAAACAATCATTTATGGTAAGGTTGGAGTTTTTAATACACTGTTTATGATGGATATCATTTGATTGTTTAAACCAGGGGTGCCTGAAGTTCTTTTTTCTCCCTTTTTTTTTTGGCCTGCAGCATATTAAAACATCAAATTGTCTGCATTAGAATATTACCGTGGACCCCACTGAAAAAAAAATTCAAGGTGATATTTGCTTATTTTCTGTCTGATAAGATCATTCTTCTCACTAAGCAGATTTTATATTAGAGTGTTTTTCTTGTTTTAAGGATTTTGGTCCTAAATGATCTCAGTAAGATATTACAGCTTGTTGCTGAGATTTGATGACCTATATTGAGTAAAACATGCTTGAAACTAGAATATCAAAGCTGTGTCATCAACACTCACAAGTATAAAACTACTTTTTTAAAGTAATCATTTCTTATTTCAAGCATGAAAAAAAAATCATATTAAAACAGATGACAGCCAAATTAACTTTGCTGTTTTATTTTCAATGAAACAATAGAAAATACGTACTCATATAGTAGTGCACTTGTTATTAGTGAGAATATACTTATTTTAAGGTATTTTTGGGTTCATTGAGGTTAGCTAATTTGACTTGTTTTGGAAAGTCTTGACAAGCCAAATTTTCTTGTTCCATTGGCAGATAAGTTCAAATACAATATAATATAAAAATAATATTTTTTTCTTGTTTTTGAACACTGACTTTTTGCAGTGTATTCAAGAATCACTTAAATGAAGTTACAAATCAAGCAACTTTAAAACAAACGAAAACGTAACACTCAGTCATATACAATTAAAATGACCTTTAATTGACAATTTAAAAAAAAAAAAAAAAAAAAAATATATATATATATATATATATATATAAATATATATATATAAATTACTCAATTAGAATTTTATGAAATAGTAATTAATCATCCACTTTTATATTTTACTTTGCCTCCAAAAATATGTATTGGCCTATATAATATGAATATAGTATTTGCGTGATTAGAATTGGCCTCTAGTTGTATGTAGTCAAATATATTATATAACTATTAACCCCCGCAACCCCAAAAGGGACAAGCGGTAGAAAATGGATGGATGGAACTATTAATTACATCTCAACCTGCATTTGATTGGTTTGAACATGTTTTATTATGAACACAACCATAAAGAATATCAAACACTTTGTTTTCTGCTGTTGATTTTTAAGGAAGAAAAGCAAACAAGTGAATGGAGCTTTGGAGTCAATGGGAATTTGTGGTACATTTAACCATACTATAAATAACTAGAGGATGCCCTGTGAGGTACTTTGGGGTCGTCTACCCCAGTGCATTTGTAGTTGTATGTCTAACGCCAATTTTGACTACTGCAGTACTTTTGTGCATCAGCAGGTGTCACAAAGGGACCGGTTAGGGGTTCTTAGAGGGTTACAGGTCCCTGACTGGTACAGTTGGTGTCATGTGAGACATTTAAAAAACATACAAGGAGATAAAAGTCAAATACCTCCACTGCAATACTGAAGTCCACCATGGAGACGCTGGTGTTGCGGTGCCAGCAGACGTGCACTGTGGTGTTACCACGTTGAGCTTGGCGCTCCAGAGACGAACGCGAGCCGCACTGCTCCTCCTCTGACTCGTGCTCAGCCCCGATATCCTCCAGCAGCTCTGGGAGACAACGGGCAGGTCAGACATGAGTATAATGAAAACAAATAATCACGTCTTTTTGGCACAAGCTGCTCTTTTAAGGCACAACAAAAAACCAAGAAGAGCAACGATCGAAGCCGTTTCAGTACAATACAAAAGAAGAAAGATTCATTTTGTTGTGACTGAAAAGCAGCACTCTTGAGATAAGATCATTGGGGATTCAGCTGCAAGGCAATGATGACGTCAGAGGTGGACTCATTCAACACCCTAACAGTAGCAAATGATAGTGAGAAGAAAAGGGGGAAATCTATATTAAACACTCCCTAAAGTCTAGACATATACAGTATTATACACAATATACATGCATTATATTTGGGGATTTTTTTTTACCTAATTATAAATAAATGATTTAAAAAAAAAAAATTACAATAGCATTTATTTTTTTATAACGAACAACCTATTTATGTATATCACAATACATATATAAAAGCATGTATACATAATATAAAATATACTGTATTATAATTTATAAATTTAATTTGAAAGAAACATTACTTATATAACAATAAAAAAATAAAACCATGATGTATTAAAATTAATAAATTAAAAAGAAAACTTCTACATCTATTTGTATATTTAAAAAATGCAAAAAACATCATATAGGTGCAACTTATTTATATCACAATATTTCTGCATATTAAAAAATGTACGTGTTAAAATGAATATAATAAATAAAAACATGTTATATACATATTGTTACGGCTACTCTTGTGTTCAAAAAAGTTAAAAAAATAAATAAAAATAAAAATAGCAGAGTAGTCCTGAGGAGGAGGTCTATGACTCACTAAATTCCTTAATAAGCACTCGCGGAGATATTTCTAGATTCCAAATGATCAGAATTTATTTTCACAAACAAAAATATTCTCCGTGGTTGACTTCAAAATAATCAAAATAACTTATTTAGCGGTAAATAAACTGTCTCACTCCTCACTTCTTGAACATGATAGACAGACAAAAGAAGCGCCCAGCTGTCCTGTCTCCTTAATCATAGGAGGAGGAACATGAGCAGCTGAAAACAATCAGAGTCAATGATAATTCATCTAAAACATTCAATAATTAATCAACATCATCATTGGTATTATTTGATTTACCATTGTCCAAAAATGTATAAATAAATAATATAGATAAGCTCAAACCCATATATATTTCTTATATTACATTTCGTATCATTTAGACATTATATTTATTCTTATATATTTATATATATATAAATAAAAATAGATAATATGGATACAAAAACACTGTATAAGAATGCATAAATTGAATTTAAAAGAACATTCATTTACATCAAAATATGTATGTGTATATAAATATATATATATATAGTGTATCAAAATATATTATTTTTCAATATAAGAAATTAAAAAACGAAGATACAAAAATACTATATCAAAATTAATAAATTAATTAAAAGACGATAAAAAATTCCATCCATCCATTTTCAACCACTTGTCCCTCTATTTATTTATATCGTATACAGAGAATAAAAAAGAACTGTACAATAAATCAAATAATAATAATTGTATAAAATATAAATTTTTGTGTATGTGCCCAGACTATGCGGGATTTACAATATTAGTACAATTTAAGTTCAAACTATGATGGGTGCTTGTCAAGTGCTGAGTGCTGAAAACTAGCACTTACAAATCAAACAATGAACAGAACCTTTTCGAGCCTGCCGCTTCAGTCCCACAAAGTGATATCGCTTAGCTCAGTATTTTTCAACCACTGTGCCGCGGCACACTAGTGTGCCATGAGATACAGTCTGGTGTGCCATGGGACATTATCTAATTTCACCTATTTGGGTTAAAAATATTTTTTGCAAACCAGTAATTATAGTCTGCAAATGATGTGTTGTTGTTGAGTGTCAGTGCTGTCTAGAGCTCAGCATAGTAACCGTGTAATACTCTTCCATATCAGTAGGTGGCAGCCGGTAGCTAATTGCTTTGTAGATGTCTGAAGCAGCGGGAGGCAGTGTGCAGGTAAAAAGGCATCTAATGCTTAAACCAAAAATAAACAAAAGGTGAGTGCCCCTAAGAAAAGGCATTGAAGCTTAGGGCAGGCTATGCAGAACAAAACTAAAACTGAACTGGCTACAAAGTAAACAAAAACAGAATGCTGGACAACAGCAAAGACTTACTGTGGAGAAAAGACAATGTACATCCGAACATGACATGACAATCAACAATGTCCCCACAAAGAAGGATAAAAACAACTGAAATATTCTTGATTGCTAAAACAAAGTAGATGCGGGAAATATCGCTCAAAGGAAGACATGAAACTGCTACAGGAAAATATCAAAAAAAGAGGAAAAGCCACCAAAATAGGAGGGCAAGACAAGAACTAAAACACTACACACAGGAAAACCGCAAAAAAATCAAAATAAGTCAGGGTGTGATGTGACAGGTGGTGACAGTACACCTACTTTGAGACAAGAGCTATAGTGATGCATGCTTGGTTATGCTTTAAAGTCATATCCAACAATTGCGACGACTTTTTACTGTCAACTGAGTTTCGTTTTTTTAATGATTTCTGCCTCAGTATTTTTTCAACGCAAAAAATGTGCTTTGGCTCAAAAAAGGTTGAAAAACACTGGCTTAGCTTACTGTTCTCAGAGGGGCTGGTAGACAGCAGGTCCATGTGAGGCTCGTTGGTCTGCTCTGCCAGGTCAATCGCCATCCTGATGTCCTCCAGCCACCGCTCCATCTCGGCTGCACAGCTTGGCAGAATAAGGAGGGAGGAGAATGTGTTAATTGAACTCTTAAGGATCGAAAACAAGTATGTAGGTCCCGTTTGCATTTTTTAAAGGTTCAATAAGTATGTATTGGGGCGTACCTGGCTGCCACCACCACTGACTGCCGCTGTCCAAACAGCGTGAAGGAATGAGGGACGCCCCACTCTTCTTCACTTTCTCTAATCTGCACATGGACATGCAAATAAATCCCCAAATCAAGTCTCCAAATAAAGGAGGATTTCAACGATACATTTTTGAGCAACTCGGTGGAATACCGTCATGCCATAGAGGGGAAGCTGGCCGTGGACTTTGAACTGGTTGGACGGTGTCATCCCCCGACTTGTGTACACCAAGGAATCGCTGAACTGGAGGCAAGAAGTCAGGAAAAAGGTTGCATTATCTATGTTGGCCTGAAGACCCAAATTGTCTCAAAGATCATCTTGTGTTGCGTTTAGGGCTGTCAAAAATTACGAGTTAACTTACGTGAATAATCCCAAAAAAATGATCGCATTAATCATGGATATGCGCCAATTAATCACGCAATTTAGGCGGCACAGGTCGTGATCAGGTCAGAGCTTATATCAGTGAAAAGATGAGTGAGGACATTCCGACGGTTATGCTCGCTGGCAAATTTCATTTCAAAATACACTCAGTTGGGGGTATTAGAGATTTTTTTTGGTCATAAAAAAATACAATCATGTGTGCTTACAGACTGTATCCCTGCAGACTGTATTAAACTATATTGATATATAATGTAGGAACCAGAATATTAATACAGTAACAGAAAGAAACAACCCTTTTGTGCTAATGGGGGAGGAAGGTTTTTTGGGTTGGTGCACTAATTGTAAGTGTATCTTGTGTTTTTTATGTTGATTTAATAAAAATAAAAATATATTTATTTATTATTATTATTTTTTTTAATTTCTTGTGCGGCTCAGTATCAATCGATCCACAGACTGGGGCCACTGCTCTACAGTACTTGGGCGGCGTGGCTCGGCTGGTAGAGCGGCCGCGCCAGCAGCTTTAGGTTCCAGGTTCGATCCTCGATTCCGCCATCATCGTCACTGCTGTTGTGTCCTTGGGCAAGACACTTTACCCACCTGCTCCCAGTGCCACCCACACTGGTTTAAATGTAACTTAGATATTGAGTTTCACCATGTAAAGCGGTTTGAGTCTCTAGAGAAAAGCGTTATTTCAATTTAATTCACTTCACTACTTTGTATTAGAAATGGCAACAGGGGAGGATGAATGCCCCACAACACAAGGATGGAGAGAAAGAAGGAGCTTATTGACTATGTGCTACAATGGCAGACGCGTGCAAATTTTCTGGACTTATGCAGATCAGCAGGTACCAATAAGTAAGAAAAGTTGATTTTGCATAATGAAGCGAAAGAAAATGCCAGATAATATGTCTCCTAATAGGGGCCTGTGGGGTGGCGTGGCCTGCAGCCCTGCAGCGAAGCGGGGGGTGCCAGGACCGGCTTCGAGATCAGCGACAGGTGCGTAGATGGCCCACCTGGGCGCGTTTATCTAATCACCTGTCGCTCTGTTAAAGGCAGCAGCCGGGAAGGAGGAGAGGGTTGTTGTTGATGGCGGAGCACGAGCGAGAGCGAGCGCGAGACTGACACAAACAACAATTGTTGAAAAGCACCACGGAAGAGACAACTTATTGCAAAATAAACCATTATTGTAATCTGTCAAGACTGTCATGTCTGTCCTGGGTGGTCCGAAGAACCCGGAGGAGCAAGACCTCCACAGTGCCATTTTGGAGTCCTTCTACACACACCATAATAATACCCATATGTTGAAGCACACTACGTCTGACTACGGCAGCTGTGATGTTTCCGACAATCCATCAAGCGGCGCAGCTTTGTAGCTTACAAAAGTCGTACTAAAACATTTTGAAAGATTTTTGTGTGTGTAATGGTCTTTATTCTCATTGAAACATCATCTTTTTGGTCTTTCTTGCTAGCGTCATTTATTGAACAACAGGCGTCAACCTGCAGTGTCTCTTATGTGTGACTGCCATCTACCGGTGACACTTATCATTACACCGTGTACCAATTAAAATTGGTTTGAGGTGAGTAAGGTCAACCAGAATAATACATACAAAAGGCGCACCAGGTTATAAGGCACACTGTCGATTTATGAGGAAATGAAAGGGTTTTAAGTGCTCCATATAGTCCTAAAAATACGGTAAAAGCATTTTCATACCAGGAAGAACATTCTCTGCTGCAGGCCTTTCCCGGAGAGCTTGCTGAGGCATCCGAGCCTGATGAACTCCTGTGAGTCCGACACAAACGCATTACTATTGCACAGAGGAAATGTGTCTTATTAATCAAAGTGTCTGACCCTTCCAGGGATGGCCAGGTTGTCAATGCCTGTTAGGTCCTTCTTTAGCTCCAGAAGCTTCTGAAAGTTCTCCATCTTCATCATCGTGCCTTGCAGCTGCAGCACCATCTCTGTGATGTCCGCCAGTGCAGCTGCAAGAATCAAGAGGATGAATGTGTTAAGGGAGCACTGCAAAAACTGAAATCTAAGTAAGATTAAATATCTCAAATAAGGGTGATATTTGCTTATTTTTTGTCTGATAAGATAATTCTTCTCACTAAGCAGATTTTATGTTATTTTATGACCGATAGAGTAAAACTACGTAGAATATCAACTGTTGCAAAGCTGTGTCATCAACACTCACGAGTATAAAACTACTTTTTTAAAGTAATCATTTCTTATTTAAAGCATTAAAAAAAATCATGACTTTGACACAATTGTGTCTCATAATTAAAACAGATGACAGCCAAATGGACTTTGCTGTTTTATTTTCAATAAAACAATAGAAAATACGTACTCATATAGTAGTACAGTTGGCACAGTACAGTAAACTGACAGTTAATATTGAAACATTTGACATTTCTAACAATTTTGAACAGAAATAGTTCATGCACATTCAGATGAATTCTTCAAAATTACAAAAAAAACATTTTTGGCCGGGGGCCGGGCTGTATATATGCGCACTAATTGACTGAAAGAGCACGCACTTGGCGCGATGATGTCATGTTATCCATGGAAAAATGCATTTTTAGAGAATATGATTTGCCTGAGCGGCTAGGAGACCCCGAGAGTAACAAGCAGCTGCCTTGTTGCCTTCCATTAAGAACAATAAATTACTTTTTAGTATAATTTTGCTGGTTTTAAGAATTGTAATGCCTAGCGAATATCATTATGTCAAGATAATGGCACTAATATTTACATACATTTTAAGAATATTTTTCAACATATTGAGCAAAAAGGTCACTTTTTTTTCTATCAAGAAAAGTGCACTTGTTATTAGTGAGAATATACTTATTTTAAGGTATTTTTGGATCCATTGAGGTTAGCTAATTTTACTAGTTTTGGAAAATCTTGACAAGCCAAATTTTCTTGTTCTATTGGCAGATCATTTTGCTTAATTCAAGTAAAATACCCCTAATTTTTTTTTTTGTCTTATTTTTGAACACTGACTTTTTGCAGTGAGGTTGTAAGGTAGAGGCAAGACTTTTTGTATTTTTCTTATTTCACCTCTGGAGTCCCTGAAGTCATCATGAGTGGGCGGGTAGTGTTTGCAGAGCCTTTCCAGGATGAGTTTGTAGTGCAGAAGGCGGTGGAGCGGCCGCAGGAGGAACATGTAGAGGGGGAGGTAGCACACTCTTTGCTGTTCCAGCTCTCGACACAAAGTCTCCGCCTTGCGACTCGACCTAAGATGCATGGGGACGGTTTGAAATTCCCCCCAAAAATGCGGATGCTCACTCAACTGCACGTACGCCTACCGACAGACTCGTTCCAGTTCCACCAGGCACTCGGAATGTTTCTGCAGATGAGCCGTCAGCTGCTGCAGATGAGAAAAAACTGTCATGGCGAACCCATAGTACAGCAGCATAGTGGAGGTTACATAATAGTTATAATACCCTTAGACCGTGAATGTTCTTCAGCAGAACGTCACCGATTCTTTGATAGTCTCCTTTAATGTGTGCATTGGATCGACTCTCCCTGAGAGGGGAAAAAGAAAGCATTATTTCCATTGATGACTGATTCTTATATGTATTTTACATATAATGCAGAGCCTTGATATAAGGACAAATGCATTTTCTATGAACAAACGTATAACCCTTTGTTTGCTATTTAAACAGCTTAGTGCATATTGGGCCTGGCACATCATTTTATGTAAATAATACGTGTCAAAACTTCATCTTTTTGATAAATGAATTTGTTCTTTCAACGTTACATTTTTTGCATACTACTGAATATATTTTAAACATTGTAATTATCTGATCATGCAACAATTTTATAGTTATAAAAAAAAAACAACGTATTTTTCGGACTATAAGTCACAGTTTTTTTCATAGTTTGGCCGGGGGTGCGACTTATACTCAGGAGCGACTTATGTGTGAAATTTTTAACACATTACCGTAAAATATCAAATAATATTATTTAGCTCATTCACGTAAGAGACTAGACCAGGGGTCACCAACCTTTTTGAAACCAAGAGCTACTTCTTGGGGACTGATTAATGCAAAGGGATACCAGTTTGATACACACTTAAATAAATTGCCAGAAATAGCCAATTTGCTCAATTTACCTTTAACTCTATGTTATTATTAATACTTAATGATATTTATCTTTGTGGAAACACTGATCATCTTAATGATTTCTCACAATAAATATATATAGAAACAGATAAATATCAACATGCAACACTTTATTTTTATATTTTCTCTAAGTGCACATTTTTCAAATTGAACATTTTCAAATGGTCACTTCTAAGACAGTCTTGTGAAATCACAATATCCCATTTTAACTAGCTAGCCCATCCATCCATCCATCTTCTTCCGCTTATCCGAGGTCGGGTCGCGGGGGCAGCAGCCTAAACAGGGAAGCCCAGACTTCCCTCTCCCCAGCCACTTCGTCCAGCTCCTCCCGGGGGATCCCGAGGCGTTCCCAGGCCAGCCGGGAGACATAGTCTTCCCAACGTGTCCTGGGTCTTCCTCGTGGCCTCCTACCGGTCGGACATGCCCTAAACACCTCCTTAGGGAGGCGCTCGGGTGGCATCCTGACCAGATGCCCGAACCACCTCATCTGGCTCCTCTCGATGCGGAGGAGCAGCGGCTTTACTTTGAGCTCCCCTCGGATGGCAGAGCTTCTCACCCTATCTCTAAGGGAGAGCCCCGCCACCCGGCGGAGGAAACTCATTTCGGCCGCTTGTACCCGTGATCTTGTCCTTTCGGTCATAACCCAAAGCTCATGACCATAGGTGAGGATGGGAACGTAGACCGACCGGTAAATTGAGAGCTTTGCCTTCCGGCTCAGCTCCTTCTTCACCACAACGGATCGATACAGCGTCCGCATTACTGAAGACGCCGCACCGATCCGCCTGTCGATCTCACGATCCACTCTTCCCTCACTCGTGAACAAGACTCCGAGGTACTTGAACTCCTCCACTTGGGGCAAGATCTCCTCCCCAACCCGGAGATGGCACTCCACCCTTTTCCGGGCTAGCCACTAACATTTTTTTTAACAAATCATGAATTACTTTGCACCTTGTTTGTACAAATAATAACTCATGTCAAATTTTTAAATAAATCATGTCACACTTTGAACTGGACACCAAATCTGTTTCTTTGTCAGTTAGTGAAGACCAAGTCTTTAAAATATTTTCTTGGATTTTCAAATTCTATTTGAGTTTTGTCTCTCTTAGAATTAAAAATGTCGAGCAAAGCGAGACCAGCTTGCTAGTAAATAAATACAATTTAAAAATAGAGGCAGCTCACTGGTAAGTGCTGCTATTTGAGCTATTTTTAGAACAGGCCAGCGGGCAACTCATCTGGTCCTTACGGGCGACTTGGTGCCCGCGGGCACCGCGTTGGTGACCCCTGGACTAGACGTATAAGATGTCATGGGATTTAGCGATTAGGAGTGACAGATTGTTTGGTAAACGTATAGCATGTTCTATATGTAATAGTTATTTGAATGACTCTTACCATAATATGTTACGTTAACATACCAGTTGGTTATTTATGCCTCATATAACGTACACTTATTCAGCCTGTTGTTCACTATTCTTTATTTATTTTAAATTGCTTTTCAAATGTCTATTCTTGGTGTTGGGTTTTATCAAATAAATTTCCCCCAAAAATGCGACTTATACTCCAGTGCGACTTATATATGTTTTTTTCCTTCTTTATTATGCATTTTCGGCCAATGCGACTTATAGTCCGAAAAATACGGTACTTAAATTCAAAGTTATCTCAATACAACTTTTTCCACTTCCGATACGATACCGATACTGGAGCCTTAAGTTCTGGCCGACACCGAGCTAAACCCGATACTACTGTAATGATTTTGTAGTGTAGCGTGTTAAAAAAGGTTTTTGAAATCAGCCAAACAGAACAATAGCAGGTATGAAAAACATTAACCTATTAATCAATAACCATCTGGAATGGATTTATGCTGTCTTTAAAGTGAAGTAGGGCGGTAATTGGTATTTTGGAACACATTAGTGGCCACTATAATCAATTAAATTAAGCTTATGATGAATGATGCGGACACGTTTGTTACCGAATACTTTCTAATACGCTACTTCTGCCTTGGAGAATTTGAATACGTAAGTAATATGAAACTAATTTTTGATACTTGTTTATTTTAACAAATGTCGTATTTTAGACCGCAATATTCTTCAATTAGAGACACTTATGTATGTCTAGCTTGTGCTATTTTGTAGGGCTGGGAATCTTTGGGAGTCCCACGATTCGATTCAATATCGATTCTTGGGGTCACGATTCGATTATAAATCGATTTTTTCGATTCAATGCGATTCTCGATTCAAAAACGATATTTTCCCCGATTCAAAAGGATTCTCTATTCATTCAATACATAGGATTTCAGCAGGATCTACCCCAGTCTGCTGACATGCAAGCAGAGTAGTAGATTTTTGTAAAAAGCTTTTATAATTGTAAAGGACAATGTTTTATCAGCTGATTGCAATAATGAACATTTGTTTTAACTATTAAATGAACCAAAAGTATGACTTATTTTATCTTTGTGAAAATATCGGACACAGTGTGTTAACAAGCTTATGAGATGCGATGCAAGTGTAAGCCACTGTGACACTATTGTTTTTTTTTATAAATGTCTAATGATAATGTCAATGAGGGATTTTTAATCACTGCTATGTTGAAATTGTAACTAATATTGATACTGTTGTTGATAATATTTATTTTTGTTTCACTACTTTTGGTTTGTTCTGTGTCGTGTTTGCGTCTCCGCTCAATTGCTCTGTTTATTGCAGTTCTGAGTGTTGCTGGGTCGGGTTTGCTTTTGGAATTGGATTGCATTGTTATGGTATTGCTGTGTATTGTTTTGTTGGATTGATTAATAAAAAAAAACAAAAAAATAAGAATAAAAAATAAAATCGATTTTTGAAAAATGAGAATCGATACTGAATCGTACAACGTGACAATGGCGATTTGAATTCTACTATTTTGGTTTGTCTCCTGTAACACAAGCTAAGATATGCATGTTTTGTTCAGATAGCTCAGCATCGATTGACCTACATTGGATTGGTTTCAGCGTCTCTAACAATGTTCCCTCTAATTTTTCATGTGTGTGAGCAAACGCACAAACACTCTGAGCATTCAGTGGAATACAGACGTGCACACTGTGGTCATACCAGCAGCACATTTGTCTCAAACCTGACATAACAATTTAAATGTCTTATTATTATAATCAAGTGACTAGTCAATTTCAAGAGATTATTTTCTAATATATGTGATTTGGCCCACTTAGATATTGTTTTTTTTTAATCAGCTATGCACTATAGTATTTTATGCCTGGGTGGGGGTCCTGCTTAGGAAAGATTGTGTACCCCTTTCAGAGATCACATTTAGTTCCCCTTAAAACATTCACATGTTGCATGAGATGAAGTGTTTATTAACTTTCTGTCCGTAAAATAAATATTATTAGCAATTATGTAGTCCTGTAACATAATTTCATGATTAATATCCAAAAAATAAAATTCTTAACAAATGACAGTAGAATAAGCACACTGATTGATGAGTCATAGTAAAACGTCCTGACATTTACACTTTACGTGTAGTGTTGGAGTTGTCCAACTTTTTGTGTGGCCATAAACGCACCAGTGGCTAATTGCCATAGTGTATGTGTTGGTGCAGGTGAGAGAGAGAGCAAGCGGCTGCTGTTGATATAACAGATGACAAAGAGTTGCTTTTGGCTTGGTTTGTACGGTAGACAACGACCAGTTTTGCTACAGACCCCGTTTCCATATGAGTTGGGAAATTGTGTTAGATGTAAATATAAACGGAATACAATGATTTGCAAATCCTTTTCAACCCATATTCAATTGAATGCACTACAAAGACAAGATATTTGATGTTCAAACTCATAAACTTGACTTTTTTTTTGCAAATAATAATTAACTTAGAATTTCATGGCTGCAACACGTGCCAAAGTAGTTTGGAAAGGGCATGTTCACCACTGTGTTACATGGCCTTTTCAATAAACGTTTGGGAACTGAGAAGACACATTTTTTAAGCTTCTCAGGTGGAATTCTTTCCCATTCTTGCTTGATGTACAGCTTAAGTTGTTCAACAGTCCGGGGGTCTCCGTTGTGGTATTTTAGGCTTCATAATGCACCACACATTTTCAATGGGAGACAGGTCTGGACTACAGGCAGGCCAGTCTAGTACTCGCACTCTTTTACTATGAAGCCACATGGATGTAACACGTGGCTTGGCATTGTTCTGCTGAAATAAGCAGGGGCGTCCATGGTAGCGTTGCTTGGATGGCAACATATGTTGCTCCAAAACCTGTATGTACCTTTCAGCATTAATGGCGCCTTCACAGATGTGTAAGTTACCCATGTCTTGGGCACTAATACACCCCCATACCATCACAGATGCTAGCTTTTCAACTTTGCGCCTATAACAATCCGGATGGTTCTTTTCCTCTTTGGTCCGGAGGACTCGACGTCCACAGTTTCCAAAAACAATTTGAAATGTGGACTCGTAAGACCACAGAACACTTTTCCACTTTGTATCAGTCCATCTTAGATGAGCTCAGGCCCAGCAAAGCCGACGGCGTTTCTGGGTGTTGTTGATAAACTGTATTTGCCTTGCATAGGAGAGTTTTAACTTGCACTTACAGATGTAGCGACCAACTGTAGTTACTGACAGTGGGTTTCTGAAGTGTTCCTGAGCCCATGTGGTGATATCCTTTAAACACTGATGTCGCTTGTTGATGCAGTACAGCCTGAGGGATCGAAGGTCACGGGCTTAGCTGCTTACGTGCAGTGATTTCTCCAGATTCTTTGAACCCTTTGATGATATTAGAGATCGTAGATGGTGAAATCCCTAAATTCCTTGCAATAGCTGGTTGAGAAAGGTTTTTCTTAAACTGTTCAACAATTTGCTCACGCATTTGTTGACAAAGTGGTGACCCTCGCCCCATCCTTGTTTGTGAATTGCTGAGCATTTCATGGAAGCTGCTTTTATACCCAATCATGGCACCCACCTGTTCCCAATTAGCCTGCACACCTGTGGGATGTTCCAAATAAGTGTTTGATGAGCATTCCTCAACTTTATCAGTATTTATTGCCACCTTTCCCAACTTCTTTGTCACGTGTTGCTGGCATCAAATTCTAAAGTTAATGATTATTTGCAACAAAAAAAAAAGTTTATCAGTTTGAACATCAAATATGTTGTCTTTGTAGCATATTCAACTGAATATGGGTTGAAAAGGATTTGCAAATCATTGTATTCCGTTTATATTTACATCTAACACAATTTCCCAACTCATATGGAAACGGGGTGTGTAGATAAAAGTATTTTACACATTGTTTTGGTGTGGTTATGGCCGACAAAAAATTTCGCTAAATAAAGGGACCGATGGAATTCCTGTCCTCCTTTAAGTGTCTCCACTCTCTACAGACGTTACAATAATTTAAATGTTGACAAACCCGTTAATCACAGTTGCATTGCAAAATCATACAAAACAAACGATTTGTTTATTTTGTTTACAGTGGGATTTGATTTTTTGCGCGGCATAGATTTGCTGTGCGCAGAGGACGCGTGAGCAGTGCGCAATTGCGCAGGTGCGCACTGCATAAAATGAACCCCGGCATTCTTAAATTTAGCTCACTGGAGAAAGTTTAGACACCCCTGACTGTGGAGGCTCTTTAAATATTAAAACACCAGTGCACGGTTTACATTCAGTAAGGTTTAGTAGTCAATAGTTTCAGCAGCAGGTGTCAGGCGAGAGCCACGCTTGTCTTACAAAAACATGACTGGAACATATTAAGAGAGCTCTGCAAGGACACACTAAACAGCCGACATTTCACTTTTTAAAGGTGCAATTAAAAATGTAATTGCATCATTATTATACTGTCAAAGCCTTGTATTGAATCTTGCTCTGATACTCACCAGTGGGCCAGTCTCTGCTCCACCTCCTTCAGAAACTCCTGGTGGAACTTGTGGACTGGATCGTAGTTGGACGATATTAAGGTCCTGACAGAGGCCGGGAATGCTTCCTCGTCTTTTTCCGCCACACTCTGGAACACCTGGGATTAACACGGACCAGAAAAGAGGACCAACAATAGATGAGGGAGCAATGAGACAGGTAAAGCAGAAGACTTGAAAGCTCAGCAGCACGAGCCAAAGAAAATATTTTTCAGAAGTTTTAAAAAAGATCCCAGCACACGCCTTCATCCCCACATCAAAGTTTCTGGGAACTAGTGCAAAGAAGCAACACATGTGAGAGGGACAAAAGTATTCAATTAGGATTTTTGCATTTGCCAGCCAGAGCTAGGCCCCTTCACACGTTTTGTGTTTTTGATATATATATATATATATATATATATATATGTCTTAATAAGGTTATCCAAAAAATAGTGCTCGATACCGTAGTAGAGCGCAATATATGTATGTGTGGGGGAAAAAAAAAAATCACAAGACTATTTCATCTCTACAGGCCTGTTTCATGAGGGGGGTACCCTCAATCGTCAGGAGATTTTCTCCTCATGAAACAGGCCTGTAGAGATGAAATAGTCTTGTGATTTTTTTCCCCCACACATACATATATATATATATATATATATATATATATATATATATATATATATATATATATATATATATATATATATACATACATATACATACATATATATATATATATATATATATATATATACATACATATATATATACATACATATATATATATATATATATATATATATATATATATATATATATATATATATATATATATATATATATATATATCTATGTGTGGGAAAAAAATCACAAGACTACTTCATCTCTACAGGCCTGTTTCATGAGGGGTTCCCTCAATCATCAGGAAAATCTCCTGATGATTGAGGGAACCCCTCATACATATATTGCGCTCTACTACGGTATCGAGCACTATTTTTTGGATAACCTTATTAAGACATATATATATATATATATATATATATATATATATATATATATATATATATATATATATATATATATATATATATACATAAACCGTATTTTTCGGACTATAAGTCGCAGTTTTTTTTCATAGTTTGGCCGGGGGTGCGACTTATACTCCGGAGCGACTTATGTGTGAAATTATTAACACATTACCGTAAAATATCAAACAATATTATTTAGTTAATTCACGTAAGAGACTAGACGTATAAGATTTCATGGGATTTAGCGATTAGGAGTGACAGATTGTTTGGTAAACGTATAGCATGTTCTATATGTTATAGTTATTTGAATGACTCTTACCATAATATGTTACGTTAACATACCAGGCACGTTCTCAGTTGGTTATTTATGCCTCATATAACCTACACTTATTCAGCCTGTTGTTCACTATTCTTTATTTATTTTAAATCGCCTTTCAAATGTCTATTCTAGGTGTTGGGTTTTATCAAATAAATTTCCCGAAAAAATGTGACTTATACTCCAGTGCGACTTATACTCCGAAAAATACGGTATACATTTTTGAGGCCAGTTGGATGTACTGCCAAATTTTGTGAAACACCTTTGGAGACGGCTTATTGTAGAGAAATAAATATTCAATTTACGGACAACAGCTGTGGTGGTAAAAAGTATATATATATATATATATATATATATATATATATATATAATATTTGGTAGACAAACATTTTCTCAAACTTGTTTCACCATGTACCACCTCAGAAAACACTTGGCTCTCTAAGTGTTATCATAATGACCAACATTAAAATACAGTAGCGTTGTAGTCACAAATATTCATTAAAAACAAGACAGAGGTTTTATTCAACATCTTTGGCCACTGTAACATTACATACAGTTTGATAGCATCAAGGATTGGAATTGGGGGTTAAATCACCAAAACGATCCCCGGGCGTGGCCACTGCTGCTCCCCTCACCTCCCAGGGAGTGATCAAGGGTGGTGGGTCAAATGCAGATAAATAATTTCGCCACACCTAGTGTGTGTGTGACAATCATTGGCACTTTAACTTTAACTTAATAAAGTAGCAGAGTTTGAATATTTAATGAAGTGATTCTTTGTCCTACCACTAGGTGGAGCTCACCACAGTTCGAGAATGACCGGTTTAGAGGAACTTGGACCACTGTAAACACATTGGCAGATACTTGCATTGACATATTAATCTTGCTAACGAACATAGAACACTGGAGTCCAAACTTGTGATTTACTTTACCTCAAGCACCCTTTCAAGTCCTTTTCCTTTTCGGGAGTTACATGAATACCATTACAAAACAAAATGTGTAACCAAAGTGTCGCTGTAGCTTGTTTACTTTAGATGCAGTCAGTAGTAGTTTGTCAACTTCTTTAGTTATACTGTACCCGTGGGTGTTCTCATTCATCCAGGCCATTGTATTCTCAGGGCATTCAATCCATCACAAATGGACTGTTCAGTTTGTTTTAGGAAACATTTCACCTCCCCTTCCAAAAAAGCTTCATCAGTTTATGCTCACAGACCTAGATTGGTCAGATCTAGTCGAGATTGACCAATCTAAGTCTGGGACTAGATCTGTCCAATCTAGGTCGAGATTGACCAATCCAGGTCTAAGACTAGATCTGACCAATCTAGGTCTATGAGCATGAATTGATAGCCTACTTAAATGGAAGGTGAAACGTCTCCTTGAACAAACTGAACGGTTTATACTTCCTCATGGTTCCATTCTAGGTCCTCTCTTTTTCATCATTTGGGCTATTCAACAGGTGGCCCGCGAGTTTAGTTCTAAAAAAAACTTGAGGCTCACATTTTTGCCGTAGATTCTTAAAGAAAAAGTCCAAAAGACCCAACGATAGTCACACACACTAGGTGTGGTGAAATTACCCTCTGCATTTGACCCATCCCCATGTTCACCCCCTGGGAGGTGAGGGGAGCAGTGAGCAGCAGCGGTGGCCGCATTCAGGAATAATTTTGGTGATTTAACCCCCAATTCCAACCCTTGATGCTGAGTGCCAAGCAGGGAGGCAATGGGTCCCATTTTTATAGTCTTTGGTATGACTCATACCCATTCATAGTTAACTGTGTTTATTGTACGTCCTGATGGCAGCTCAGACCTGTGTCCTCGACTGTGTTTATCAGTCTGCACATTTTATTCTGTGACGGTGGTTTGGTGCAATTCTCACACTTCCCAAGTGCAGTACTTGCAGAGGAGTCACTGACTAATGGATACTTTGCATTGACGTGGTCCCTTTAAGAATTAAAATTCCTTCCTGCAGAATGTGCAAACTTTTTTAGTCTGTCAGTCCTCTCGTTTATGTTGATTCAGTCGCCAGGAACTGTTTGAGCAACAATCTGTGGAATTGTGTGTTTTTGGGTCACCTTAGCTGCATTCAAATTCATGGTAATCAAATTACCACATTGACCCAAAGATAAGTTTTTCTGGGTCCCATTTTTAAAGTCTTTGGTATGACTCGGCCGGGGGTTTGAACTCACGACCTTCCAGTCTCAGGGCGGACACTCTAACCACAAGGCCACTGAGTAGGTTCTAAAAACACCAGAATACGGTCATTTGAGATTATCTTTGACTACCTTTTTTGCAGAAGTTCCTTAAAAAAAAGCATAGCGCTCCTGTAACTCTTGACAAAATAAATACACCGAAATCAAACGTCTAATGTAGAGGACCGGTTCTCTATACAAAATAGGACTAATAGTGAAAGGAGAAGTCTGGGACACCAGGTCCTTAGCTTTCTGTAAATGTGGCCACCAAAACAATTTAGTGGTAAACATATTGAAGTGCTAAGGGTGTAACGGTACACAAAAATGTTGGTTCGGTAAGTACCTCGGTTTAGAGGTCACGGTTCGGTTCATTCTCGGTACAGTAAGAAAAAAACAAAATTATACATTTTCTGGTTATTTATTTACCAAAATTTGTAAACAATGGCTTTATCCTTTTAACATAACAATAACATACATATACACACACAGGGTCGATTAAATAAAAGCTATTGAATTGGTTTCTTAACAAAACCTTTTTACATATAAAGTGCAACATTTCCACATATAAAGTGCAACATTAAACTGCTTCATGTTATTGCTCAGATTAAATAAAATGACAAAACCTTTCTTCTACATACAAAAAGTGCAACATTAAACAGTTTCAAGTCAACTCAGCCTCAGATTAACTTTTCTTTCCCCCCCACCAGCCTTTAACCCTGGTGACTTTCACTCAATATTCATGTTTTTTGCCAGAAAAATCAGTTTATCCACATTGTCTGCAGAAAGAGCAGACCTGCTTGCAGTTAAAATGTCTCCAGCTGTGGAAAATACCCTTTCACTGGGCACGGAGCTAGCAGGTGTGGCGAGATAGTGCCTGGCTAACTTGGCAGTAAGAGGATATATGCGCTCATTGTTCTTCCACCATAGAAGTTGGGTCAAAATCTAGTTTTTAAAGGGGAACATTATCACCAGACCTATGTAAGCGTCAATATATACCTTGATGTTGCAGAAAAAAGACCATATATTTTTTTAACCGATTTCCGAACTCTAAATGGGTGAATTTTGGCGAATTAAACGCCTTTCTATTATTCGCTCTCGGAGCGATGACGTCACAATGGGAAGCAATCCACCATTTTCTCAAACACATTACAAACACCGAGTCAAATCAGCTCTGTTACTTTCCGTTTTTTCGACTGTTTTCCGTACCTTGGAGACATCATGCCTCGTCGGTGTGTTGTCGAAGGGTGTAACAACACGAACAGGGACGGATTCAAGTTGCACCAGTGGCCCAAAGATGCGAAAGTGGCAAGAAATTGGACGTTTGTTCCGCACACTTTACAGACGAAAGCTATGCTACGACAGAGATGGCAAAAATGTGTGGATATCCTGCGACACTCAAAGCAGATGCATTTCCAACGATAAAGTCAAAGAAATCTGCCGCCAGACCCCCATTGAATCTGTCGGAGTGTGTGAACAATTCAGGGACAAAGGACCTCGGTAGCACGGCAAGCAATGGCGGCAGTTTGTTACCGCAGACGAGCGAGCTAAACCCCCTGGATGTTTTGGCTCACACCGTCCTTTATGCCACCGAAGATGATCAAGAGAAGAATATCGACCCTAGCTTCCCTGGCCTGCTGACATCAACTCCAAAACTGGACAGATCAGCTTTCAGGAAAAGAACGCGGATGAGGGTATGTCTACAGAATATATTAATTGATGAAAATTGGGCTGTCTGCACTCTCAAAGTGCATGTTGTTGCCAAATGTATTTCATATGCTGTAAACCTAGTTCATAGTTGTTAGTTTCCTTTAATGCCAAACAAACACATACCAATCGTTGGTTAGAAGGCGATCGCCGAATTCGTCCTCGCTTTCTCCCGTGTCGCTGGCTGTCGAGTCGTTTTCGTCGGTTTCGCTTGCATACGGTTCAAACCGATATGGCTCAATAGCTTCAGTTTCTTCCTCAATTTCATTTTCGCTACCTGCCTCCACACTACAACCATCCGTTTCAATACATGCGTAATCTGTTGAATCGCTTAAGCCGCTGAAATTCGAGTCTGAATCCGAGCTAATGTCGCTATAGCTTGCTGTTCTATGCGCCATGTTTGTTTGTGTTGGCATCACTATGTGACGTCACAGGAAAATGGACGGGTGGTTAAAATCAGGCACTTTGAAGCTTTTTTTAGGGATATTGCGTGATGGGTAAAATTTTGAAAAAAACTTCGAAAAATAAAATAAGCCACTGGGAACTGATTTTTAATGGTTTTAACCCTTCTGAAATTGTGATAATGTTCCCCTTTAATGCAATATGGTCTTAAATCTGCTGCTATAAAAACATTTGTTATTGCTTTAGCCCTGCCTGACTCACCGAGGAGAGGCTGCTTGAATGCGGTGGGAGCTGCGTTTGTTCGTCTTTCTCTTCGTTGAAGCGATGTTATCCATTGTTGTATCGCACCGCGAAACCAAAATGTTCTCAAACGAGAGATCTTAACGAGGCAAGAGGGTCTTCCAGCTCTGGCTTTCGCATGTTGAAGTAGCCCGGTTGCTGCTAGATGCCGTGTGTTGTGCCTCAGTGTGCTTTGTTTACACACCGTGCGGTACGCTACTTAATATGTCCGTGTGGAAACTCGTTCAGTACACCTCCGAACCGAACCCCCGTACCGAAACGGTTGAATACAAATACACGTACCGTGCACAGTCTTACTTTTTGATTCGTACTTTCTATTGGCCTCCTTACCTCAGTGATGACCTGCAGGTCATTGAGGTAAGTCCGCTCGGTGGTCAACAGCTCCTTAGCGATGAAGTAGGCCTTGTCTGTGGGAAACTTCTGGACACAAACATAAAAGTGTAAAAGGTCTGTCCAACTAAGTCCGATTATATATTCCTCCCACCTTCCTCCTGGCCTCTTCTTCCTCGTCGTTACGAACATATCCGGCGTCGGCGAGCAGTGGGCTGGTGAGTGGCGAGAGCTGACTCGGGGCCACCACACCAACAACGGTGCCATTGACTGCTCCATTCACCGCCGAGTGCAGCGGTGAAGCCTCCGCTGCAGGACTTCCTGGGGAGGGATGAAGATGAGGGGAACAAAGAGTGAGATAACGTGAAGGGGAGGCAACAGACTGAATAGAAAGGTCAGCAGCTACTGCAAGAAATTCACTGCCAAGTTGAACTTTGACTACTATGTTGAAAATATTCCTCCACGCCGTAGCAACATGGCAATGAATTTC